>NC_079196.1:198768425-198975925 GCF_029499605.1 Hyla sarda | reverse complement strand
GGTACTTAACGCACCAGGACGTACATTTACGTCCTGTGCATAACCGCGGGCATCGGAGCGATGCCCATTTCATGCGCGGCTGATCCCGGCTGCTGATCGCAGCCAGGGACCCGCCGGCAATGGCCGACGCCCGCGACCTCGCGGGCATCCGCCATTAACCCCTCAGGTGCCGGGATCAATACAGATCCCGGCATCTGCGGCAGTGCGCGATATGAATGAATGATCGGATCGCCCGCAGCGCTGCTGCGGGGATCCGATCATTCAGAACGCCGCACGGAGGTCCCCTCACCTTCCTCCGTCCGGCTCCCGGCGTCTCCTGCTCTGGTCTGGTCTGAGATCGAGCAGACAAGAGCAGAAGATCACCGATAACACTGATCTGTTCTATGTCCTATACATAGGACAGATCAGTATTAGCAATCATGGTATTGCTATGAATAGTCCCCTATGGGGACTATTCAAGTGTAAAAAAAAAATGTTAAAAAATGTAAAAGTAAAAAAAAAGTGAAAAATCCCCTCCCCCAATAAAAAAGTAAAACGTCCGTTTTTTCCTATTTTACCCCCAAAAAGCGTAAATTTTTTTTTTATAGACATATTTGGTATCGCCGCGTGCGTAAATATCCGAACTATTAAAATAAAATGTTAATGATCCCGTACGGTGAACGGCGTGAACGAAAAAAAAAAAAAGTCCAAAATTGCTACTTTTTTATACATTTTATTTAAAAAAAAAATTATAAAAAATGTATTAAAAGTTTTTTATATGCAAATGTGGTATCAAAAAAAAGTACAGATCATGGCGCAAAAAATTAGCTCCCATACCGCCGCTTATACGGAAAAATAAAAAAGTTAGAGGTCATCAAAATAAAGGGATTATAAACGTACTAATTTGGTTAAAAAGTTTGTGATTTTTTTTAAGCACAACAATAATATAAAAGTATATAATAATGGGTATCATTTTAATCGTATTGACCCTCAGAATAAAGAACACATGTCATTTTTACCATAAATTGTACGGCGTGAAAACGAAACCTTCAAAAATCAGCAAAATTGCGTTTTTCTTTTTAATTTCCCCACAAAAATAGTGTTTTTTGGTTGCGCCATACATTTTATGATATAATGAGTTATGTCATTACAAAGGACAACTGGTCGCGCAAAAAACAAGCCCTCATACTAGTCTGTGGATGAAAATATAAAAGAGTTATGATTTTTAGAAGGCGAGGAGGAAAAACCGAAAACGTAAAAATTAAATTGTCTGAGTCCTTAAGGCCAAAATGGGCTGAGTCCTTAAGGGGTTAAGGGCTTGCTGGGAGTTGTAGTAGGACTGGACAACTGAATGTAGACCACGTTGACCAGACAGATGACAGGAACTGACTTGACTTGACTCATAAAGCTGTGACTTTATCTTACTTGACTTGATGGTGGCTGCAGGACTGGACTTTGAGGTCTCTAACACTCTGGACACACACACTAGACAAGACTGCACTGGACCTCAGCAGAAGAGCAGAGCTCAAAGAGAGAGAAGCTCCACCCAGGGCTTATAGGGGGGGAGACAAGCAAGGAGCCCATAGGTCGCTCTTGGGGTCACCTGGTCACTGGTACCTCCTGGGTAACAATCACATGACATATCACATGGTATAACTCTTAAAGCAACATTACATTTTATAACACTTTACATGGTAAAACATATTTATAATGGGGAAACAAGTGCAGGGGGTCTTAGGGGGACACTGAAGGAGGCTGCCTGACAGGACAGCAGGAGCATGGGGTAACACCTCCCGTACTGGGCCACCACAGTAAGACCCAGAGCTAAATGTGTTGGAGCAGGAGGGGCACATGACAAGGGTTCTCTATACTACTATTGGATAATGTCAGAGCCGGTTCTGCTTATAGGTAAAATAGGCAGCAACCTGGAGCGCTTTCTTGATGGGGGCGCTGCAAGAAAATTAGTAACCAGCCAGCATCTGAAACACCTACTGCTGGTCTGAAGCACCCGCCCAGCCAGCGGCACTGTGAGGAGGGGTGTTTGTTACAGTGTGTCACTCCAGTAGTAGGTGATTACATGAAAAGGAGGTTTGTTACAGTGTGTCACCCCAGTAGTAAGGAGATTACATGAGGAGGAGGTTTGTTACAGTGTCACCCCAGTGGTAAGGTGATTACATGAGGAGGTTTGTTACAGTGTGTCACCCCAGTAGTAAGGAGATTACATGAGGAGGGGGTTTGTTACAGTGTGTCACCCCAGTAGTAAGGAGATTACATGAGGAGGGGGTTTGTTACAGATTGTTACCCCAGTAGTAAGGTGATTACATGAGGAGGTTTGTTACAGTGTGTCACCCCAGTAGTAAGGAGATTACATGCAGAGGAGGTTTGTTACAGTGTGTCACCCCAGTAGTAAGGAGATTACATGAGAAGGAGGTTTGTTACAGTGTGTCACCCCAGTAGTAAGGTGATTACATGAGGAGGAGGTTTGTTACAGTGTGTCACCCCAGTAGTAAGGAGATTACATGAGGGGGGGGGGTTTGTTACAGTGTGTCACCCCAGTAGTAAGGAGATTACATGAGGAGGAGGTTTGTTACAGATTGTCAGCCCAGTAGTAAGGAGATTACATGAGGAGGAGGTTTATTACAGATTGTCAGCCCAGTAGTAAGGAGATTACATGAGGAGGAGGTTTGTTACAGTGTGTCACCCCAGTAGTAAGGAGATTACATGAGGAGAGGGTTTGTTACAGTGTGTCACCCCAGTAGTAAGGAGATTACATGAGGAGGAGGTTTGTTACTGTGTGTCACCCCAGTAGTAAAGAGATTACATGAGGAAGAGGTTTGTTACAGTGTGTCACCCCAGTAGTAAGGAGATTACATGAGAAGGAGGTTTGTTACAGTGTGTCACCCCAGTAGTAAGGAGATTACTTCAGGAGGGGATTTTTTACAGTGTGTCACCCCAGTAGTAAAGTTGGGCATGTCAAATGACGGAGCCAATGGACAAGGTCAAAGGGCAGCAAAATTAGCTTTTGCTTAGGGTGGCAAAAATCCTTGCACCAGCCCTGGATATTGTCACAGTGGCGGTAGTAAGAGGGGGAATTGGAACAAATGGCAATTTGAAAGGTGGTTTAAAGAGGTGAGAGACTCCCCAGCTTGGTTAAAGGTTCTTATATAGGATAGGGGAGGGAGGATAACTTGTTGGTGGAATCTTTGTGGGCATGGACCCAAAGGAGGAGTAGACCTCCAGCTACAACTCCCGACATGCCTTGGCAGCCATATGCCTCAGTAGGCCAGTGGTTTCCAGCTGTGGCAAAGCACCTCAAGGCTGTCAGGACATGATGGAAATTGTAGTTGTGCAACAGCTGGAGAGCCACTGTTGGAGAGCACTGCCCTACTAAGGCATATGGCTGTCCAGGCATGCAGGGAGTTGTAGATGGAGATGGTCCACAGGTCTTTTCTTGCTTCTTCTTATACCTGCTTCTGGAAAAGCTGGGTGTCAGCCTATGACCATGGAATAGTCTACTTTCGCTGAACCCTACCACCACCGCCTATACCTCAGAAGACAACAGAAATTATTGACTCCAGGATGATCATTATTTATTACCAAGGGGGCCTCCAAATCCCCCTCCTACTACCGCTGCTGTGACAATATCCAAAATTGTTTTAATTTTGTAACAGCTGGTGGTCAACAGTTTGGAGACCCCCTGACTACAACAAAGGTACTTAAAGGAGTACTCTGTCCCTAGACATCTTATCCCCTATCCAAAGGATAGGGGAGAAGATGTCTGGTTGCGGGGGTCCCACCGCTGGGGACCCCCGCAATCAAGTGCAGAGCTGGAAGCTTGTGCCCTCACGCTTCCTCCAATAGACTTGCATTGAGGGGGCATGGCCGTGATATCACGAGCCTCCGCTCTGCATCGCCAGTCATCCGACACAGAGCAAAGTTCACTCTGTGCACTGGATGTCTGGGGTGCCACAGCCGAGATCACGGGGGTCTCACCTTTGGATAGGGGATAAGATGTCTAGGGGCACAGTACCCCCTTTAAGGTGCCAATGCAATGATCTCTCCCCATGAACGTTTGGCATGGATTATCTCCCTAAGAACAACAGGGTGAGGAAAGTTGACAACCAACATGCCCATTCGTCTGTCTCCTGACATCATCTATTGGTTGGGAGTTAGGAGGCCCCCATACACATTAGAGAGCTGGACGAACTCATATTAGTTGGAAGGTTCTGCTGACTTGACTGACTTAAAGGGGTCTTCCGAAAGATTGGGGATAAGATGTTTGATCGCAGGGGTCCCGCCACTGGGACCCCTGTGATCTTGGTGCAGCCCCCGGTATTCTGTGCCAGGCGCTGCTACCCCTCCATTTATGTCAATGGAAGGAGGCGTTCACGCCTCCTCCCATAGACATGAATGGAAGGGGCGTGGCATGATGTCAAGTCTCGTCTCGGGAGCAGCGCCTGGCACAGAATACCGGGGGCTGCACCGAGATTGTAGGGGATAGAGGATAATATGTCTAAGGCCGGAATACCTCTTTAAGTGTATGGGCACCTTGAGATTTACATAGCGTACTGCTAATTCAGGTTTATGGGAAACACAAACCAAAATAAGGTGACATGTAAATGTGGTAGCCCAGTACGGGAGTTATTACCCCATACCCTTGCTGCCCTATCAGGCAGCCTCCTTACAGTGTCCCCCCCCCCCCTGCATCTGTTCTACTGTAATTGTATATTGTCCCCTATGTTGTGTATATAAGAATGTTGTATCTTTCTTAGCAATCAATAAATGGACGAAGATAGAGAAAATGTGGATTTTCCCTATACACCCAAGCTCCTTCATATGGTCTAGAGATTCTATATACCCAGCTTCCAAATTGTTAGGCCCAATGTGATTGACAATAATAATCTGGGAATACTCACGATCTACCTACTATTTAAAGTCCGACATCACGCTCCTCACTCCCCTCTTATTCAACCCACAGATCTTTGCACAGTTGTGATATTGCAACAGTTACCCCATGGATTTCTTCCAAAATCTTCCACTTGGCCGATATAACAGACCCATACAAGAGAACACTCCTCCCCTTCCAAATGCTCAGAGATAAATTTCACCTACCTAATGATGCTTTTCAACTTTATCAAGCAATCAAACTTCACGTGAACTTTGTCTCTGACACCTCCCCTTTCCCACCTCCTACACCATTTAAATTGCTATGTAGAGGCTCCAACTCGACCAAAGGCCTCATCTCTAATATTTATAATATATTGTCCTCGGAGGGAGGTATTGACAATCATGGGCATACATACATGGACAAATGGGATTCCTATCTTGGTCACCCCCTGTCCACCTCTCAATGGCAGAGCATTTGGAAGGCTGCAGCCAGTTCCTCCTCCTGCGTCTCACATCGGGAGAATCAATATAACATTTTAATGATGTGGTACCAAACTCCAGAAAAACTACATAATCTCTTTCCACGGGTGTCCCCTTTGTGTTGGAGGTGTCAGGCTGGCACTGGCTCCCTCCAACATATTTTTTGGGACTGCTCTGCATTGAGACACTTTTGGTTGGAGGTCCAATCTTTAATAGCTCGGCTTTTGGGAATTTGTCCTCCCTTGCACGCGAACACATACCTTTTAAACCTCCCTCCTCCCGGAATGTCCTCTACTTTATTCAAATTACTTTTACACATCCTAACGGCTTCCAAATGTCTCATAGCCCGTTAACATGTGATCACCAGTTGTCATGTGAGTTGTCATGTGATTGTTACCCAGGAGGTATCAGTGACCAGGTGACTTAAGGGTGACCAATGGGACCCCACCAGTGTCTCCCCCATAAAAGCCCTGGGAGAAGTCTCTTCTCTCTCTTAGTCTTTGCTGAGGTGCAGTCGAGCCTAAGAGTCTGGAGTCATAGGAGCCTCAAGTCAAGTCTGCAGCCACAGGTTAAAAGTCTACAAGTAAGATAAAGTCACAGCTTAGTCTCCAGTCAAGTCAAGTCAAGTCAAGTCAGTCACTGTCATCTATTGTCAAGTCAACGTGGCCTGCACTGAATTGTCCAAAACCACTGCAAGTCCCAGCAAGCCCTTAAGGTCATTGGTCTCCTCCATGGGCCTGACTACACTGTATAGACTGTACCATCTGTCACTCAGTAAGGCTACCGTTGCCCATAACTTGACGTCTGAGTCATTATTGCCCCCGTGCCTAGCCCAGGATCCAGCGGTATACCTTCGGGTGGTATTGAGGATAAGCCATGCCCTGGCGTCACGAATACAAGGGGTTAATGCCATCTGCTCCTAGGGTAATTCCATCTGCCCTGCATCTCACACCCCATACTACCTAAACCTGAGACGTCTGTCTATTGTTCTGTTTAAACATTTTCCTTCCATTACATAAACTGGTTTATCTTGCACATGGCGGCAACACAAAAAAAGATCCTGGAACCATCTCCGGTCCAAGCCCCTTGTGTTGTCAGAACTGCAAACAGAGCGATATATGTCCTGACAGCGAGCAAATAGCCGTCCGCCTTCCTACAGACAGATGTCTATGTGTGCTCGCTGCTGGCCACAGGTTCACAGCAAACGAAGACGACCTAAAGGCTGAAGGCAACTCCTACCCAGATGCACCAGCAAGTCCATTTATGTGTTTGCAGAAGAGGAGAGGACTAGTTTGTTTACAGAGGACCCTTCCAGGACACAAGCCCCCCCATTGCACAATAGCCGGCTGACATTCTTTAGGATGTATTGGGTTGATTGGAGGCTGTTTTGTGTACAGGGACCACAATGGCCCTTACTCAGAATAAACAAAGACCTTTCATTTGGCAGCGAGAAGGAGTTGTGGGATTTGACAAGATCTATTCTGTGTTTACAATGGTTAAGACAATGAGCCCGTTCTCTTGGTCAGTAACTCGTTTCACAGAGGTTTCGGTCGCAGGAGACCATTCTATTCCTGAAAAAAAAAAGGAAATATAAAGAGTTCTAAGAGTTGTAATTTACAATGAAAACCTAATAGCTGACCACACACAGTGCAAGCAAGGTGGACGAATGGAGGGTATTGGTGCACGTAGGGTTAAATGTAAAACCTCTGTTAGTCTCATTGAGAACATTACTTGGATGCATTTGGTTTTTGGGGTGTGCCAGTGTTTTCCAACCAGGGTGCCTTCAGCTGTTGCAAAACAGCAACTCCCAACATGTCCAAACAGCCTGCAAAAAGGCATGGAAAGCCAAAACAAGTGCTGAAATTAATTAATAATTAAAAAGCAATCCAGCCCCTTGCCAGTGCAAATTAATACCAGCTGGTCCAGCCCCACCTTAAGGCTACAAAGAGGTTGCCTCGACCAGGTAGGTACTCCTCACAAGATTCCTGACAGAGGAGTGAGAATAATAATAATCAGAAGAGATGTTCAAGAGCCAAGGACACTTGTGGAGAGTTCAAAAAGTTCTGGAATTTTTTTTTTTTTTTTTAAGAGCCGAGGAACGTGCCCTCTATCACCCATAGTGCAAGAAAAAGTGCAAACGAGTCACACTAAAAAACGGGTACAAAGGATGCGGTCTATCGCTAAGCCCTTCTCCAATCGGAGAGAGGCCCCCAACAAACCTTACCCATCACCTGCGGGCCAAAAGGCACCTTCAAGGATCCAGGTTCGATGCCCCTTTTCACCAAAGCTACTAAGGGGCCGCAAATGCACCTGGCTTCAACCTAGGCGTTAGCCAAGGTATCAGCCGAGGAGCCATATACTGATGGCATCTTGACCAAAGCCAAGATGCCCAGGGGTTGCAGGGAGGTGAGTAACCTGATGGTCACACACACCTCCCCTAGACCACCAGGAGGGACACCACATCCTGACAAATCCTGTGTACAAACAAAACACGCAAATTGGCAAAGTGACATACAATAATAAGAAATAAGTGAATGTGCGCAGATATACTGACCGGTCATCCGGCCGGATCTATAAAAATGTCCCTGATCCTAGCCAGAAGGCCGGGATACCAAGGGTGAGTGCCAAAGGTGAAGAGTATATGGTGCAGTGCGTTCACTCAGTGAGCTACAGCACCCAGTGATTTTCAGCACCTCAGGGTCACCACTCCCCGAGGCACAAAAGTACCTTGGCTCTACACCCCCCCCCCCCCCCCCCCCAACCAACCTCATGGCGAGACCCGGAGGAAACAGGTCATATCAGGGCAACCGTTGAGCTGGTTGTGTGGCACCAGCCACGGTACACCTGCCTCCTCCATGTAGCCATCCATTCCTACCAGTTGACTACCTGATAAGAACAGATACTACACTTGATCTTAGCCAAAAGGCCGAGAAGCAATTTTGGGCGCATTTCTAAGCTTCTGAATGTTCCAGTGAGCACTGTTGGGGCCATAATACAGAAGTGGAAAGACAATTGTTTTACTATAAATTTGTCTCGACCAGGTAGGTTCTCCTCACAAGATTCCTGACAGAGGAGTGAGAAGAATAATCAGAAGAGTTGTTCAAGAGCCAAGGACACTTGTGGAGAGTTCAAAAAGACCTGGAATTAGCCGGTACTGATGCCTGAAAGAAAACAGTAAGTGATGCACTCCGCCGCCATGGCCTGTATGTATGCTCACCACACAAGGCTCCATCTTCGTGAGGAGAGCAACATAACTGTATGTGGAGATTTATAGGCCATTAGCACTTCACTGGGAATTCTGGGAAGAGAGTACCTGTCATATCACAGAAAAAATAATACTTCTATACGTTACTCACTAGGTCATGCAGATGTTTTACATGTCTTTTTAATGTGTCTAGCTTCTGTATTTGGCTCACAAACACCTCTGTTCTGCTGCTCACTTATTCTAACATCCACTGCTCAGGAAGAGGCATGTCCGAGGCAAGCACTGAGCCATCCCTCACTCGCCATACATTTGCGTCCTCCCTGAGTCTGCTGTGCTGTGCTGGGTCTCTTCATCCAATCACTGCAGGCTGCTCGGTAACCCCCTTCTCTCAGTTTTTTTGCTGCAGTCTGAAAGGACAGGAGGGAGCACAGAGGAGTTCTAGTTCCGTTCTCACTTCCTGGACTTTGTCCCAGCCTGTGCTTAAGCTGGGACAAATATGATATTGCAGCCAGACAGGATTATGTTCTGAATGGTATGGGGAACCCCTGTGGTCTTTTTTTTAGAATCCATGATTTCTATAAGGAGCTAACATTTTATTAAATTAAATATATAAGAAAGGTTAATGTGTTGCCAAGATTTACAACATCTAAAAATAAACAACATATAAAAAGTGTCTTTTTTTGTTCTAATAGTGCCCATTGAAACTTTATGGATACTGTGTAATACTATATTTCCCCTGTGGTGGCACTGTACGTAAAATTGAGCACCTATTTCGGGGTTTCCTCACAGCTGTTTACTGGGGGTTCCAACACAGGTATCCTTTAAAAAAAAAAGTGAAGAACCAGTTAAAATAACTGAATCTGTGATCCTATATACTCTCTGGCTTGCATATATATATATATATATATATATATATATATATTGCCTTATAGACCGATAGTAAGTAGGGGATAATATTTATGTTAAGTAAAAAAAATAAAAAGTAAATGTCTGTAGTAATTTCAGGATTATTTCTCTGTATTACAGAAATAGAAGAATTATGTTCTTGAACAGCCTTTCCACTAATTTCCCATAATGGTCCATCACAGGGTTAATAGCAGCTGGAGACTTCAAACTAACATTAAAAATAACACAGGAAATTTGGTGACTTGTGTGACCACTTAAGTTCCTCTCTTGTAGTTCTCCGTAAGTGGCCACAAGAGACGTGCATCTGTAGTGGGTCCAGGAGGCCTCTGGGCTCCTCCCTAGGAGTCTTGTGTTTCCTCGTAATTAATATTTCTTCCTTAGGTCCTAAGACTTTGAAATCGAAGCTTGTAAGTTTATAACTTGTCCTGCAGATTTACAGCGATATCCATGGTTTTGGTTCACCACATCCTCTGGCTACTGACACTTCGGAGGAATTATAATATTCATAAAACGTGTATTATGTGGAACTGTAGATGGTTAAAGAGGTACTCCGCCCCTAGAAATGTTATATCCTGTCCAAAGGATAGGGGAAAACATGTCTGATCGCGGAGGGTCCGGCCACCGGGACCCTCTGCGATCTCCGGGCTGGCTCTGTGGCGATCGTGACGTCACAGCACACCCCCTCCATTGATAGACATGAATGGAGGGGGCGTGGCTTAACATCCCAGATGCCCCAGGCTTCAGTGACTATAACGCTGCAGCGCTGGCCCGGAGAACGCGGAGGTCCCAGTTGCCGGACCACTCCCCCCCCCCCCCCCCCCCCGTGATGAGACATGTTATCCCCTATCCTTTGGATAGTGTCTGATCTGACCACATTGTATAAATGAAAACATGGAATGCTGTAAACATGTACACAGTGACCTCACCAGCAGAATAGTGAGTACAGCTCTGGGGTATAATAGAGGATAAGTAATGTAATGTATGTGCACAGTGATCTCACCAGCAGAATAGTGAGTACAGCTCTGGAATATAATACAGGATATAACTCAGGATCAGTACAGGATAAGTAATGTAATGTATGTACACAGTGACTCCACCAGCAGAATAGTGAGTACAGCTCTATAGTATAATACAGGATATAACTCAGGATCAGTACAGGATAAGTAATGTAATGTATGTACACAGTGACCTCACCAGCAAAATAGTGAGTACAGCTCTGGAGTATAATACAGGATATAACTCAGGATCAGTACAGGATAAATAATGTAAGGTATGTACACAGTGACCTCACCAGCAGAATAGTGAGTGCAGCTCTGGAGTATAATACAGGATATAACTCAGGATCAGTACAGGATAAGTAATGTAATGTATGTACACAGTGACTTCACCAGCAGAATAGTGAGTACAGCTCTGGAGTATAATACAGGATATATGTTACGCCTAGCGCTCCGGGTCCCCGCTCCTCCCCGGAGCGCTCACGGCGTCTTTCTCCCTGCAGCTCCCCGGTCGGTCCCGCTGACCGGGAGCGCTGCTCTGTCATGGCCGTTGGGGATGCGATTCGCACAGCGGGACGCGCCCGCTCGCGAATCGCATCCCAGGTCACTTACCCGTTCCCGTCCCCTGCTGTCATGTGCTGGCGCGCGCGGCTCCGCTCTCTAGGGCGCGCGCGCGCCAGCTCCCTGAGACTTAAAGGGCCAGTGCACCAATGATTGGTGCCTGGCCCAATTAGCTTAATTGGCTTCCACCTGCTCCCTGGCTATATCTGGTCTCCTCCCTTGCACTCCCTTGCCGGATCTTGTTGCCCTTGTGCCTAGTGAAAGCGTTTTGTGTGTCTAAAGCCTGTGTACCAGTACTTCTGCTATCCACCCTGACTACGAACCTTGCCGCCTGCCCCCGACCTTCTGCTACGTCCGACCTTGCTTCTGTCTACTCCCTTGTACCTCGCCTATCTTCAGCAGCCAGAGAGGTTGAGCCGTTGCTAGTGGATACGACCTGGTCACTACCGCCGCAGCAAGACCATCCCGCTTTGCGGCGGGCTCTGGTGAAAACCAGTAGTGACTTAGAACCGATCCACTAGCACGGTCCACGCCAATCCCTCTCTGGCACAGAGGATCCACTACCTGCCAGCCGGCATCGTGACAGTAGATCCGGCCATGGATCCCGCTGAAGTTCCTCTGCCAGTTGCCGCCGACCTCCCTACATTGGTCGCCCGACAAGAGCACCAGCTGTCGTACTTGACCACCATGACACAGCAACTCCAGTCGCAGCTACAGCAGCAACAGTCACAGCTACAGCAAGTTCAGTCTCAGCTACAGCAGCAACAACCATCTCCTCCGCCAGCTCCTGCACCCCTTCCGCAGCGAGTGGCCACTCCTAGCCTCCGCCTGTCCTTGCCGGACAAATTTAATGGGGACTCTAAGTTTTGCCGTGGCTTTCTTTCGCAATGTTCTCTGCACTTGGAGATGATGTCGGACCAGTTTCCCACTGAAAGGTCTAAGGTGGCTTTCGTAGTCAGCCTTCTGTCTGGAAAAGCCCTGTCTTGGGCCACACCGCTCTGGGACAGCAATGACCCCGTCACTGCCTCTGTACACTCCTTCTTCTCGGAAATTCGAAGTGTCTTTGAGGAACCTGCCCGAGCCTCTTCTGCTGAGACTGCCCTGCTGAACCTGGTCCAGGGTAATTCTTCCGTTGGCGAGTACGCCATACAATTCCGTACTCTTGCTTCAGAACTATCCTGGAATAATGAGGCCCTCTGCGCGACCTTTAAAAAAGGCCTATCCAGCAACATTAAAGATGTTCTGGCCGCACGAGAAACTCCTGCTAACCTGCATGAACTCATTCATCTTGCCACTCGCATTGACATGCGTTTTTCTGAGAGGCATCAAGAGCTCCGCCAGGAAAAAGACTTAGATCTCTGGACACCTCTCCCACAGTCTCCATTGCAATCTGCGCCTAGGCCTCCCGCCGAGGAGGCCATGCAAGTGGATCGGTCTCGCCTGACCCTGGAAGAGAGGAATCGCCGTAAGGAAGAGAATCTTTGTCTGTACTGTGCCAGTACCGAACATTTTTTGGTGGATTGCCCAATCCGTCCTCCACGTCTGGGAAACGCACGCTCGCACCCAGCTCTCGTGGGTGTGGCGTCTCTTGATGCTAAGTCGGCTTCTCCACGTCTCACGGTGCCTGTTCGGATTTCTACTTCAGCCAGCTCTTCCCTCTCAGCCGTGGCCTGCCTGGACTCTGGTGCCTCTGGGAATTTTATTCGGGAGTCCTTGGTGAATAAATTCCGCATTCCGGTGACCCGTCTTGTCAAGCCACTCCACATTTCCGCGGTCAACGGAGCCAGGTTGGATTGCACCGTGCGTTACCGCACGGAGCCCCTCCTAATGTGCATCGGACCTCACCACGAGAAAATTGAATTTTTTGTCCTTCCCAATTGCACTTCCGAAATTCTCCTTGGACTACCCTGGCTTCAACACCATTCCCCAACCCTGGATTGGTCCACTGGGGAGATCAAGAGTTGGGGTCCCTCTTGTTCCAAGGACTGCCTTAAACCGGTTCCCAGTACTCCCTGCCGTGACCCTGTGGTTCCTCCTGTACCCGGTCCCCCTAAGGTCGTTAGGGACTCTGCCTGCCACAGGAAATGCCTTTCCCCCCCTCCCAGTCCCATCAGGCAAGCCTCTGTGTCCCCTCATGGCCCTCGTCCTGGTGTCACACTGCCCCGTGCCAGGTCTCGCCCTCTGCCCTCCCTCCCCATTCCTACTCCTGCTGTTCTGCCTGCCGTTGAGGAATCCCTCCATCCTTTCCCGGTGTCCTCATCCCAGGGGAGGCAGTTACCGGACAAAGAGAAGGGGAGACCTAAGGGGGGGGGTACTGTTACGCCTAGCGCTCCGGGTCCCCGCTCCTCCCCGGAGCGCTCACGGCGTCTTTCTCCCTGCAGCTCCCCGGTCGGTCCCGCTGACCGGGAGCGCTGCTCTGTCATGGCCGTTGGGGATGCGATTCGCACAGCGGGACGCGCCCGCTCGCGAATCGCATCCCAGGTCACTTACCCGTTCCCGTCCCCTGCTGTCATGTGCTGGCGTGCGCGGCTCCGCTCTCTAGGGCGCGCGCGCGCCAGCTCCCTGAGACTTAAAGGGCCAGTGCACCAATGATTGGTGCCTGGCCCAATTAGCTTAATTGGCTTCCACCTGCTCCCTGGCTATATCTGGTCTCCTCCCTTGCACTCCCTTGCCGGATCTTGTTGCCCTTGTGCCTAGTGAAAGCGTTTTGTGTGTCTAAAGCCTGTGTACCAGTACTTCTGCTATCCACCCTGACTACGAACCTTGCCGCCTGCCCCCGACCTTCTGCTACGTCCGACCTTGCTTCTGTCTACTCCCTTGTACCTCGCCTATCTTCAGCAGCCAGAGAGGTTGAGCCGTTGCTAGTGGATACGACCTGGTCACTACCGCCGCAGCAAGACCATCCCGCTTTGCGGCGGGCTCTGGTGAAAACCAGTAGTGACTTAGAACCGATCCACTAGCACGGTCCACGCCAATCCCTCTCTGGCACAGAGGATCCACTACCTGCCAGCCGGCATCGTGACAATATAACTCAGGATCAGTACAGGATAAGTAATGTATGTACACAGTGACCCCACCAG
Organism: Hyla sarda; assembly: GCF_029499605.1. Lineage (NCBI taxonomy): Eukaryota > Metazoa > Chordata > Amphibia > Anura > Hylidae > Hyla > Hyla sarda. Next base: position 198,961,832 of record NC_079196.1, on the reverse strand, counting down.
CAGAATAGTGAGTATAGCTCTGGAGTATAATACAGGATATAACTCAGGATCAGTACAGGATAAGTAATGTAATGTATGTACACAGTGACCCCACCAGCAGAATAGTGAGTACAGCTCTGGAATATAATTCAGGATATAACTCAGGATCAGTACAGGATAAGAAATGTAATGTAGTTACACAGTGACCTCACCAGCAGAATAGTGGGTACAGCTCTGGAGTATAATACAAAATATAACTCAGGATCAGTACAGGATAAGTAATGTAATGTATGTACACAGTGACCTCACCAGCAGAATAGTGAGTACAGCTCTGGAGTATAATACAGGATATAACTCAGGATCAGTACAGGATAAGTAATGTATGTACACAGTGACCCCACCAGCAGAATAGTGAGTACAGCTCTGGAATATAATTCAGGATATAACTCAGGATCAGTACAGGATAAATAATGTAATGTATGTACACAGTGACCTCACCAGCAGAATAGTGAGTACAGCTCTGGAGTATAACGCAGGATATAACTCAGGATCAGTACAGGATAAGTAATGTACTGTATGTACACAGTGACCTCACCAGCAGAATAGTGAGTACAGCTCTGGAGTATAACACAGGATATAACTCAGGATCAGTACAGGATAAGTAATGTACTGTATGTGCACAGTGACCTCACCCAGCAGAATAGTGAGTACAGCTCTGGAGTCCATAGTTTGGAGACCACCAACATATTGAGGTCCACAGTTTCTAGGCCACTGTTCTAAACCAAAAGCTGTCAACTAAAATGTTTTGCTGTGTTCATTTTGTTTGAGCCATGTTTAAGTTTTTTCTTTATTTAAAAAACAAACAATGTTTTATTTTGTTTAGTTGTGCGTCCTGTTGACACAAGGAGCCTGTGTCCCACAGGGACTGTTGACCGCCAGAGCAGTGTCAGCTACAGGTCATATTTTCTGAAATATTACCTGTACCACGAGCCACACCAGAGAGGAGATCAGGGAGGTAAACAAGTGGCTCAGAAGCTGTTGTAGGAAGGAGCGGTTTGGGTTCATGGAGAACTGGGCCGACTTCGCTGTCGGTTGCCGGCTCTACCGTAGGGACGGGCTGCACCTCAATGGGGAGGGTGCAGCTGTGCTTGGGGAGAAGATGGCTAGAAAGGTTTAAACTAGGGACTGTGGGGGAGGGAACCTACAACATAGAAGGGGAAGATGGTGTAGATAGAGGGGGGGGGGGCTTATTAATGTACCTGGGGGTGGAGCGGAGGGAGGGGTTAGAATAGTTAATAGCGATAGGCTTCAAAGGAAGAAAAAACATACACCATTGAATTGCATGATGACTAATGCCAGAAGTCTGTCCAATAAAACAGAGGAACTGGAGTGGTTGATGTCTGAGGAGGATTAAGACATAGCGGGTATAACAGAGACTTGGTTGGACGATAGCTGTAACTGGGCGGTCGACATACAGGGTTATAGTCTATTCAGGAAGGATCAGACAAAACGGAAAGGGGGAGGAGTTTGTATGTGAAATCGAGTCTGAAGGTCGCACTACGGGAGGATATATGGGAGGGAAACGATAATGTGGAGTCATTATGGGTAGAAATATATGGAGATAAAAATAAAAAAATCCTGATAGTGGTTTGCTATAAGCCACCAAACATAATGGAAGAGCCAGAAGATCAATTACTGAGGCAAATAAACAAGGCAGCAAATCAGAATGAGGTGATAATAATGGGGACTTTAACTATCCTGATATAAACTGGAGACTGAGACCTGTGAATCTCATAAAGGAAACAGGTTTCTGACTATAGCTAAAGACAATTATCTGTCCCAAATGGTGCAGGGCCCGACCAGAGGGGGCGCCCTACTAGACTTAATATTAACCAGCAGACCTGACAGAGTAATTAATATGCAAGTAGGACACCTAGGAAATAGTGACAATAATATAATACATTATAACTTGTTCTTCAATAAGGGAATCTCTCCAGGGGCCACAAAAACAATGAACTTTAGGAAGGTAAAGTTCAATCACCTCAGAGAAGCCCTTAACAATATAAAATGGGATAATGTCCTCAAAAACAAGAATACTGACTAAATGGGAGACTTTTGAAAATATCTTAAACTCTCACTGTAAGATGTATATACCTTATGGGAATAAAAGGGTCAGAAATAAAAGAAAACCAATATGGATGATTAAAAGTGTTAAGGAGACAATAAATGAAAAAAAATAAAGCATTTAAGCTACTAAAAGAGGACGGCAGTGAAGAAGCATTAAAAAGCTATAGAGAAAAATGTAAAATATGTAAAAACAGATAAAAGCTGCAAAAATAGAGACAGAAAGACTCATTGCCAAAAAGAGTAAAACTAACCCCAAAATGTTCTTTAACTATATAAATAGCAAAAAGGTTAAAAATGAAAGTGTAGGCCCTTTACAAAATAATGAGGAAGAAATTATAAACATTTATGAGGAAAAAGCAAATATATTAAACAAATTCTTCTCCACTGTAGTCACTGAGGAAAATGAAATGCCAGGTGAAATACAGCGAGATAAGGTAAACTCCCCAGTAGAGGTCACCTGTCTAACCCAGGAAGAAGTACAGGTCACCTGTCTAACCCAGGAAGAAGCACAGGTCCCCTGTCTAAGGAAGAAGTACAGTGCCGCCTACAAAAAAATCAAAATAGACAAATCACCAGGTCCAGATGGCATTCACCCCCGTGTTCTAAAAGAATTAAGTAATGTAATAGACAGACCCCTATTTTTAATATTCAGGGACTCTATGGTAACAGGGACTGTTCCCCAGGACTGGCGCATGGCAAATGTGGTGCCAATATTTAAAAAGGGCTCAAAAGGTGACCCCGGGAATTATAGACCTGTTAGTTTGACCTCCGTTGTATGTGAATTGTTTGAGGGTTTTCTAAGGGATGCAATTCTGGAGTATCTTTATCAAAATAAATGTATGAGTCCATATCAGCATGGCTTTATGAGGGATCGGTCCTGTCAAACTAAACTGGTCAGCTTTTACGAGGAGGTGAGCTCCAGACTGGACCAGGGAGAGTCGCTGGATGTCGTATATTTGGATTTTTCCAAAGCATTTGATATGGTGCCACATAAACGGTTGGTGCATAAAATGAGAAGGTTTGGGCTGAGGGAGAATGTGTGTAAGTGAGTAAGTAACTGGCTCAGTGATAGGAAACAGAGGGTGGTTATTAATGGTACTTATTCTGATTTGGTGACAGTTACTAGTGGGGACCACAGGGGTCAGTCTTGGGTCCTGTCCTATTTAATATATTCATGAATGACCTTGTAGAGGGGTTGAATAGTAAAGTACCAATCATTGCAGATGATACTAAACACTGTAAAGCGGTAAACACAATAGAGGACAGTGCACTGTTACAAATGGATCTGGATAGATTGGAGGTTTGGGCTGGGAAGTGGCAGATGAGGTTCAACACTGATAAATGTAAGGTTATGCACATGGGGAGGAAAAATCCAGGCTGGGATTATGTATTAAATAGGAGAACACTTGTGACGATTGATGTAGAAATGGACTTGGGAGTCTTAGTTAACAGTACATTTAGCTGTAGTGACCAGTGTCGGGCAGCTGTGGCCAAGGCAAATAAAATCATGGGGGCATCAATAGGGACATAGATGCCCACAACAAGGAAATATTTCTACCACTGTACAAATCACTAGTCAGACCACACATAGAATATTGTGTACAGTACTGGGCACCAGTGTACAAGAAAGATATAGTGGAGCTGGAGAGGGTTCAAAGACAGGCAACCCGGGTAATAGGGGAATGGGAGGACTGCAGTACCCAGAAAGATTATCAGAATTAGGGTTACTTAGTTTAGAAAAAAGAAGGCTTAGGGGAGACCTAATAACTATGTATAAATATATCAGGGGACAGTACAGAGATCTCTCCCATGACCTATGTATACCCAGAACTGTATCTATAACAAGGGGGAATCCTCTATGTCTAGAGTAAAGAAGGTTTCTACACCAGCACAGACGGGGGTTCTTTACTGTAAGAGCAGTGAGACTGTGGAATTGTCTGCCTGAGGAGGTGGTCAAGATGAACTCTGTAAAGGTTTTTATAAGGGGTCTGGATGCATTTTTGGAGAATAATAACATTATAGGTTATGGATTCTAGATCTATATCAACTCAGTAGGGACTCATTAAGTTTAGAGGTTGAACTTGATGGACTCTGGTCTTTTTTCGACCTTATGAACTATGTTACTATGTTACTATGTATAATCAGGAGGATGACAGAGAGAAGGCCTGTTTAGTGTAGAGCAGGGGCGGACACAGACAGCAGAGGGCCCCTGTGCAAAGAATGTGCCCCCCCCCTCATACATCAATTGTTCAGGAACCCCCCCCCCTTCACATGTCACTTACTCAGGTGGACCCCCATATGTCATTTGCTCAGGGGGGCCCCCACCCATATCAGTTGCTCAGGAGAACCTACCCCCCACAATAAGTTGTTGATTATTTATTAAGGCCCCCCCCCATATGCCACAGCTCATACAGGCCCCCCACATTAGGTAGCATAGTTTCCCCACATTAGATAGCATAGTTTCCCCACATTAGGTAGCATAGATTCACCCCCACCCCCCCGACGCTGCACTTGTCATCTCCGGTGATGTCCTCCTGCGCGGGTATGCGGAGGTACGTCACTTGCGCGACATTCCTTGTCAGCCCAAGGTCGACCGGCTATTATGTGCCGCAGCCGCTTTAGAACAGTGAGCAGCGGCTTGGCCCCTGTGCAGCTGCACAGGAGATATGCCCGCCCCTGGCGTAGAGGAAGGATGTTGGTGGCCCTTGAACATTGCGCCTAGGAAAGGAACATATTTAAGCACCATATTAGTAGAACCAGTCAAGGTTTGTAATCCAGATAGTCTTCAGCATGAATCAGAGATCCCCTGATCCAGGAGCTCAATATATTCACATTATAAAATGACGTGACAACAGATTTATTCTGAATTCCATATAATTTTAGTTTTATGATCTTAGTTTTACAATCATAATTCAAGCAGTCACAGAAATGTATTCCCCAAAGTACAAAAAACCTTAGCGCGGATAGTCCTTCATCTCCAATCCGGTTCAACTCATTCCCTCCACATGATGGAGAAGGTAAGGTAAAGCAATCAGAGAACACCGCGACATTTTCAAAGACAATGGCCCTCATTTACTTAGAAAATCGGGTTGTAAGTCTATCTTGCTTTCTTACCCGACTGCTTTTTTCCCCTGGTATTTATTTTTATGTCGCATCCTGTTTGTCGCACGTAGGTTTTGTTGGTTTTGGTTTCCAACTCCTCTGAGTTGTCGGGAAAAAATCCACAACAATTCAACAAATTCGGGTTGGAAACCTTTATAAATACGTGGGAAAGCTCAGAAATGTCGGGTTACGCCCCTTTTTCGGGTTTGGGAGAATCCACATCGGGTCCGTCGGGAAAAAATGTCGCAGACAAAGATGCGACAAAAAAACCTGACAAAACAAGTCGGGTTTAGAATAGTAAATGAGGGCCAATGCCTTCTTTTTCAGTGGTGCACATGCTGCATTGGAGATAGGTGTTATGTTGTTTTTGCACCACTGGACTTTATATTCACTGCATCATTTGATTTTGTAGCACTATCACATTAGGGTTCTTGCAGAGTAGGTTTAGGATCCAGAAGCATGGGAGTCACTCTTATTAGGGCGAGTGCCCCAGCTACATGCCACACAGTGAGGAGTAGGTTAAGTAGTCTAGGGTAAGATACAAGATAGGTTATCCCAGAAATATCAGGAGCCACTGCTCGACACATTTTCCCTAGTGGCCCCTGCTATCTCTCATTTCTATTGGTGTAATTACTATTGTCGTATACCATCCTTATGGTGGAAAATAAGTATTTGGTCACCTACAAACAAGCAGGATTTCTGGCTCTCACAGACCTGTAACTTCTTCTTTAAGAGCATCCTCTGTCCTTCACTCGTTACCTGTATTAATGGCTCCTGTTTGAACTTGTAAGACACCTGTCCACAACCTCAAACAGTCACACTCTAAACTTCACTATGACCAAGACCAAAGAGCTGTCAAAAGACACCAGAAACAAAATTGTAGACCTGCACCAGGCTGGGAAGACTGAATCTGCAATAGGAAAGCAGCTTGGTGTGAAGAAATCAACTGTGGGAGCATTTATTAGAAAATGTAAGACATACAAGACCACTGCTACGCCGCCAGGGACTCAAATCATACAGTGCCAGAAGGTGTCCCCCTGCTTAAGCCAGTACATGTTCGGGCCCATCTGAAGTTTGCTAGAGAGCATTTGGATGATCCAGAAGAGGATTGGGAGAGAACGTTTTGGTAAAAACTCAACTCGTCATGTTTGAAGGAGAAAGAATGCAGAGTTGCATCCAAAGAACACCATGCCTACTGTGAAGCATGGGGATAGAAAAATCATGCGTTGGGGCTGTTTTTCTGCTAAGGGACTAGGATGACAGATTTGTGTAAAGGAAAGAATGAATAGGGCCATGTATCGTGAGATTTTGAGTGAAAACCTCCTTCCATCAGCAAGGGCATTGAAGATGAAACGTGGCTGGGTCTTTCAGCATGACAATGATCCCAAACACACCACCCGGACAATGAAGGAGGGGCTTTGTAAGAAGCATTTTAAGGTCCTGGAGTGGCCTCCAGATCTTAACCCCATAGAAATCCTTTGGAGGGAGTTGAAAGTCTGTGCTACCCAGCGACAGCCCCAAAACATCACTGCTCTAGAGGAGATCTGCATGGAGGAATGGGCCAAAATACCAGCAACAGTGTGTGAAAACCTTGTGAAGACCTACAGAAAACATTTGGCCTCTGTCATTGCCAACAAAGGGGATATAACAAAGTATTGAGATGAACGTTTGTCATTGACCAAATACTTATTTTCCACCATAATTTGCAAATAAATTCTTTAAAAATCAGACAATGTGATTTTATGGATATTTTTTTCTCATTATGTCTCTCATAGTTGAGGTATACCTATGATGAAAATTACAGGTCTCATCTTTTTAAGTGGGAGAACTTGCACAATTGGTGTGTGGTGGCCCTTACCCCTTACTGCCCTGTCCGGCAGCCTCCCTTCAGTGTCCCCCGGGCCCCTTGTACTTGTTTCCCCCTGTATATATGTTTTGCTATGTATTATAATATATAATGTGTTGTTGCTTTAAGAAATGTACCATGTGATTGTTACCCAGGAAGTACCAGTGACCAGGTGATCCCAGGGGTGACCTATGGGCTCTCTGCTAGTCTCCCCCTTATAAGCCCTGGGTGGAGCTAGTTTGCGCTCTCTTGTTGCTGAGGTCCAGTGCAATCAAGTCGAGTCCTAGAAAGTGTCCAGAGTCATAGTCGTCAGTCAAGTCAGTCCCTGTTAGCAACTGTCATGTCAGCGTGATCTGCATTAAATTGTACAGTCCTACTACAAGTCCCAGCAAGCCCTTAAGGTCTCTGCGTCACTGGTCACCTCCGGGGGCCCTGGCTGAACTGTATAGACTTTACCATCTGTCTACCATCAGTAAAGCTACTATTATCCGTAACTTGGCGTCGGAGTCATTATTGCCCCCGTGCCTAGCCCAGGATCTAGCGATATACCTCCGGTATTGAGGATAAATCACGCCCTAGCATCACAAATATAGGGGGTTAATCCATCTGCCCTCATCACACCCCGTTACCACAGGTGGCTGACTAAATGCTTTTTTGCCCCACTGTATGTAAATGGTTGCTACTGCAGTGTATGTAATCAGTGGAGTGAAGTACTAACTGTCCCTTATTACATGTTTGTATGATTTTTTATGTAGATATTTCTTGCACATGTAGTTAAAGGGGTACTCCGCCCCTGGACATCTTATCCCCTACTTAAAGGATAGTGGATAAGGTGTCTGATTGCAGGGGTCCCGCCGATGAGAACCCCACTATCTCCTGCACGCCATCCCCAGCAGCATTCTGATCGTTTCGTTCGGGGCTGTGGTTGTGATGTGGCCCCGAACCCAGCGTTCGGAATGAAAAGTTCAGAATTCTGGGGTGATGTGCAGGAGATTGGGAAGGTTCCCACTGGCGGGACCATCGCAATCAGACATCATATTCCTGTTATTTTGATATTGGATAAGATGTCTAGGGGTGGAGTATCCCTTTAAAGGAGTACTCCAGTGCAAAATAACTTATCCCCTATCCAAAGGATAGGGGATAAGTTATAGATCGCGGGGGTCCAAGCGCTGGGGCCCCCCGGGATCTCCTGGATTGGGCCGCGGCAGTCTGCAGGAAGTGAAGTTTTGTCCCCAGCAGAAAGCCGCAGCAGACAGTTCCCTCCATGTATCTCAATGGGGTACATGGAGGGGGCATGTCGCCCCTTTTCCTGTATATTGCCGCGGCCTCGTACCGGAGATCGCGGGGGGCCCCAGCGCTCGGACCCCCCGCGATCTATAACTTATCCCCTATCCTTCGGATAGGGAATAAGTTATTTTGCACTACAGATGTCCTTTAAGTAGTGGTATTCTGTTTGTTAGGGGTGACTTTTTATTTTAATAGTAGTAATCTTAATAAAAGGTACATTTTAAAACGTTTCTACCCCACATATTGTTTAAAAAACCTCTGTAATTCCAACGTTGGATGCAAGTTTTTAAAAACTCCACCAGTTTTATGGGTCTATTTTGTTTTGATTTTACAGTGTGTGAACACGACCTAACTCGTAGCTTCAGTTACACCAGACAACCCCAGCTTATGTTGCAGTCACACCAAAGAGTAGCCTTGAGGATTGTAAGGGTAAAACCTGTGCAATATATATCTATACACACGTAAACTCATGAAATACACGACTCTAAATTCCAGAAATGTTAAAAGTCAAACTTCACACCAGCAACTCAAACACCAGCAGTTGTGACTCCTGACACACTTGCTTGTATTGGCTGTAGCTATCTTTGCGATGTTCCCATCAGCAGGATCTATTGGGAAAACTGTCTTGAAAGTCGACGCTCCCAGACATATCCAATTCTTTACGCATTATCTCCACAGCTCTTCCCGGGTCAGGTCAAGATGTGGCGTTGGCTGAGAAACTTCCTAACAGATCAATGTTTTATTTGACATGAGGTTAAACACGGAAAGAAAACTCTAAGGAATTTCTTTATATTGGATTTTCTAAACATCTGCTCCTTGGTCCACCTTAGAAAATAGTCAAGGGGAGTAAAATAGTGGACAACTCTTCCGAGCAGAATTCGAAGCTCCAAAAGGATGCGCCCTCCCTACCAGTGGCAAATATGCAGCTTCATAGGTGAAATAGCCAATAACCAGATTTAGTGCAAAAAGCACCTTAGTCTCAAACTTTTGGCCACTTTCTTCTTTTAGTGGCCCACTTAAAAGGCTTATCCAGCCAAAGAAATTTTTTCCACTATCCAAAGAATAGGGGATAAGATGTCTGATCGCGGGGGAACCCTGCGATCTCTGTGCAGCACCCGTGTTCTATGCAAGGCTGTGTCTCCAGTCTCGGAAAGCTTTTTGTTTCCTGGACTGGAGACATAATGTAACGTCACGCCCCCTCCATTCATGTCTATGGGAGGGGGCATGACGGCAGTCATGCCCCCTCCCATAGACATGAATGGAGGGGGTGTGGCGTTACATTATGTCTCCAGTCCAGGAAACAAAAAGAGTTTTCCGAGACTGCAGATGCAGCTTCGCATAGAACAGGGGTGCTGCTCTTTGGCTGAATAACCCCTTTAAACCTTGACCCCAGTTGAAGAAATTTGCATCCAACTCAAGGTCAATGTATATATCCAAATCCGTATATACGTATTATAAAGAATCATGCAGTTTGAAAAATTATTTATGTTACTTAGACTTTCCAATTACTGGGAGCCCCCCTGGTCAACTTTGGGGCAACCACGATGTCTACAACATGGAGGCCATGAATGAGCTCCTATCATCTCCACTGATTTCAGTGAGTACAACTCTTGGCTTTGGCTAATAGTGGGCCCAAGTTGCGGACCCTTTAATACGTAAGCCCATCCCAAAAAGGAGTGCTATAAGCAGATTTATTGTTTAGGAGAGTGACAACCCCTCTGAGCTTTGGTCTCATTTTTGAGAAATTGCATATTTTTTCTTACATATAGAAACAAGCCATGTGCCAGCGGGTGAGTTAGGCTTTGTCTTTGAGTGTGCCAGCCGAATACCAACAAACATACTACCATAGCCTGAGGCAATTGCTTGGATGAGACTGCAGCCGGAGAATATCATTAAAGGGAGAGGCTTTTGTACTATAATGTACTATATCAGTAAGCTTCTCAAAGGGGTTGTCTACTTTAGACCCTTTTGGTTAAGAGGGTTCTCTGACAATTGTCGATCACAGAGTGTCCTGTCAGGGAGCACATCAGCAACTGTACATTTTCTCTGCAGCGCCACCACAGGTGAAAATGAAGCATTATACAATGATCCCTCAACTTACAATGGCCTCAATATACTTCTCTTCTGGACCATCGTAGCTTGAAAACATACCCAACATACAATGCTACGGACAGTCCGGGTCTACGAAACATGCCAATGGCTGGAAGAACTGACCAATCAGAATGGGCATTTCACTGGTAAAACACCTGTATTACTGAAACATATACAATAACTGACTGCTGGTAGTGCCCCCTACAGTACAGGGAGGTATTACATGTTCTGTACTACTCTTTACCTGTACCAGGGTTAGCGGCTCCTTTGGACACCAAGTAAGGGTTACTTTTTTAGGACACTGCGTACTGTACAGGACCCTGAAGAAGCTCCTGTCTTCTACATAGACAGTGATTACAGCTCCCAGCAGATCTTTCTTACTTTTATATGTAAGGATTTGCTTTATCTGTATTAGTTATCTACTTTATTTTTTTTTACTTCTCACTTTTTTCCATTTTTGTATGACATTTTGGGTCTTCAGAGCCAATTACCAGTTTTCATAGAGTTATGGTCTTAACATACAATGGTCATCATGAAACCAATTATTATTGAAACTTGAGTTATCGCTGTACAGTTCTTATAGTAATGTATGGACCAGTCGGGTCCTCCAAAGACAAAGACTCACCACTCTGAATTAAAGATATTATATTAGAACACTGTAAGAAGGGATGTGTAAGCAGGTTTTGTAAAACAGGCAACCCCTTTAATGTCCATAAGGTTTTTGGTTAATGTAAAAAAAAGGAATGTGGAGATCCAGTTCCCTCTTGTCCTTCATCGGATCGCTTTGTCCCACAAACATTCTGAGACGAGATCAAGGTCTGGGGTCATGTTGTCCTAAAGGATCAAAGCTGAGCTGGGGGTCCCTATAGTATCCTTTCTGCCATTTAATAGCGTGAAACCCTATATCCCAGGTAAAAGGGTCACGGCAGCAATGTGCAGATAGATACTCCATGTTACATATATTACTGGTAGAAATTGAATTCTATTCTACAAAATCCCAATCCAGAGGTCTCTATGTCTCACCCAAGGATTTCCCAATATCGGGTTTGTACATTGAATGCAGCGCATACTGTTGACAGACAGGTTTCCCTTGTGTTTAACATTTAACCCTCCTGTATTCATTAAGAGAAAGAGGTTTTTAATTCCCAATCCTCCAGGGTCCACCTACACCTCTAGAATTTCTCCAAATAACTTACCAGTAATTGACTTTCACTTAAGAAAGTACTTTCATCTGTAAAAAGCCCAAAACCTTCACCAACCATGCGTTAGGCTGCCCGTACACATAGCAGTTGTGTCGCAGTGGTAGAGAACCGGGTGACAAAAATGCTCGGCAAGACCCGTGCCAGGGGATTTAGAGTGATGTATCAGAAAAAGTTTATTCGAGGTATTAAAGATGAATCTTACTGGACCAAAAAAATTATCTTAAAAAAACATTTTGGAATAAACATTTGAACCAATTTGTTAAAAAAAAATTGGACCAAAATCTGGCCCAATTTGTTGAAAACAAAATTTTGGACCAAATTAAGGCTTCACACATAGTTTTTTCGGTCATATTTGTGGCTGTGAAAAATTGGACTTTTTAAAAAACTATAAAAAAAAAAATCTCCCCCCAACAAAAACTGTGTTTTCCAAACAGTGAGACTCCAGCTGCTGCAAAACTACAACTTCCCCCATTCGTTGGCTGTCCTGGCATGCTGGAAGTCGTAGTCTTGCAACAGTTGGAGGCACGCTGTTTGGAAAACGGTGGTGTAGCTGCTGTTATTTCGTTCATTTATTTATTTATTTTTCATTTTATGGTCGGATTTTGTTATTCCCACCATTATTTCTTACTTGCTAACTCAAATAATGAACTATTTTTTTTAAATGTCTGATAGGAATTACAGACTTTTTTTTGTATATAAGATTTCAATACAACACAATGATCTCTTATACTGATCATTATCCCATAGGGACCTATAACACTGCACACACTGATCTCTTATACTGATCATTGTTATCCCATAGGGACCTATAACACTGCACACACTGATCTCTTATACTGATCATTGTTATCCCCTAGGGACCTATAACACTGCACACACTGATCATTGTTATCCCATAGGGACCTATAACACTGCACACACTGATCTTTATCATTGATCACTGGTTTCTCATAAGAAACCAGTGATCGATGATTCTGCCGCATGACTGCTCATGTCTGGATCTCAGGCACGGAGCAGTCATTCGGCGATCGGACAGCGAGGAGGCAGGTAGGGACCCTCCTGCTGTCCTGTAAGCTGTTCGGGATGCCGTGATTTCGCCGCGACTATCCCGAACAGCCCACTGAGCTAACCGGCATACTTTCACTTTCACTTTAGACGCGGCGTTCAACTTTGAACGCCGCGTCTAAAGGGTTAATAGCGCGCCGCACCGCAATCAATGCCACGCGCTATTAGCCACGGGTCCCGGCCCGACCCGCTATGGCCCCGCGTTATAGATCGGGAGAGGACACATGACGTTCCAGTACGTCATGTGTCCTTAAGGGGTTAAGGTCTATTCACATGTACAGTATTCTCCGCAGGATTTGAAGCTGTGTTCAGTCAATTAGTTTACATTGAAATCTGCAGCAGAAAATCCTGAGCATCAAATCTGTGCAGTATGTGTGAATGGACCATAAAAGGGAAAAAAGTATAAATAAAAACATATTTTTTTTATTTTTCAATCCCCCAATGGATTTTGGTCAATTATTCATAAATATAGATGCAATCGACTACTGATCTATGCGAATGGCCCTATTAGACCGGACGATTATTCGCTGATATTGCCCGATGTAATAAGGCCAGCGGTCAGAAGACCTTATTTACCTTGCTAAAAAATATCATCATTTTTCGGCTGCACATCTCCCTATATAGTGTATGTGCAATGAATGATGAAAGGAAAGGGCCTGCATGTTGATTGAGCCGTGTTAAGACTCACTATAGGGACCTCCACAGGTCTAATAAAGCCTTAAAGGGGTACTCCGCTGGAAAGCATTTTTTTTAAATAAACTGGCGCCAGAAAATCAGGCTGGGTTCACACCACATTTTTTCAATACGGTTCCTGTATACGTTTTCAATTTGAAAACCGTATGCCAAAGGATGCATCAGGTTGTGTCCGTTTTGCATCCTGTATGGTTTTATCAGTTTTTTCCCCCGTACCCAAAACCGATGCCTACCAGGGTTTTTGGTTCAGGTGAAAAACCGTCTTAAAAGCGTATACGTTTTTTTTTAAACATGGGAGTCAATGGGAACCGTGCAGAACAGTATGTGCGTACGGTTCCATCAGGTTTGCACCATCCGGTTTTTGACTTTGCACTGTTTTTTTCTTGGAATTTCATTCAAACAAGTGAAACTTTATTCATAATTGAGTGAAAAGTTAAAAACGTATTCGTTTTTTTTTCTTAAAAAACAGATGCAACCGGACATCATTTTTCAAACCATATATGGGTTAAAATTTGTACACACGTTTTGATACAGTTTAGTCCGGTTTTGAGGAATCCGTCTTTCATCCAAAAACCTGATAAGGGAACTGTATTGCAAAAACGTGGTGTGAACCCAGCCTTAAACAGATTTATGCATTTCTCCTATTTAAAATCTTAATCCTTCCAGTACTTATCAGCTGCTGTATGCTCCAGAGGAAGTTCTTTTCTGTCTGACCACAGGGCTCTCTGCTGACACCTCTGTCCATATCAGGAACTGTCCAGAGCAGGATAGAGGTTTGCTATGGGGATTTGCTCCTGCTCTGGACACTTCCTGACATCCCCAGCAGCCGGACCCCCGTGATCTAACATCTTATCCCCTATACTTTGGATATGGGATAAGATGTTTCCAATGGAGTACCCCTTTAAATCAATTTTTTTGTTTTTATTTTATATCTGGAAATATTCTGGGGCCTTAGAGGGTTCTGGTGGCGATTCGGGGTGTTTAGACGGTGACCTACCATTTACTGTTGTCCGCCGCTGCTGCCTTTGAAGTTCCGCCCTTAGAAGGGGCCACCTGGGTCTAATGGACTCAGAAGGACCCATTGTAGGGGCCAGTCTTGATTATCTGTCATTATTCAATATTTCTCCAGGAATTAAAGAAGTGGTGGCATTTGGTAGAACGCGACACATAGTGACCTCCCACCCCCTATGACAAGACCGCAGCAGGTGTTTGAATGGCTTCAAAGATACATAACTGCAGTTCTCCGCATACATGTACCGATCAGTGCCGGATTCTGCCACTTCTGGGATCCAGACTCCATCTGACTTCGCCTGACGTGCACATAGTCCTCTCCAATGAATTCTATGGGAATTAGGGTTCACATTACACTGTTGAAAAAAGATCACTAATAATTATGATGAATATGTGAATAAACCCTAATGGAAATAAAGGATGTGCAAAATATGTTTTTTTTTTGTGACTTTCTGTTAAAGTCAGTATTTCAGTCCAACTAGTTTTGGAAACTGACTGGGAATGTATGCCAAGCCAGCGCTCTCCCCAGAAGGTAAGACCACCCATCTGCAGACAGCTGAACAGAACAGGGTGCTGGTTGGTGAGAGGCCTGTTGTCGTAGGACAAAAAGGAGAATGCTTGAGGCGAGCATCATAAAGGAGTCTGCAGGTAGGTACTCTTTCCTTCTGAAGAGATCTCTGGCTTGGCATACATTCCTAGTCAGTTTCCAAGACTCCTGGCTGGAGTGAAACCACTTGGAAAAAGTGGTGTGAGAGCTGCTTTGCATACCCTTACTTCTCAGAATTCCCAGTGGAGCGTGAATGACCAAGCCACATGTTTTTATTTAACATTCCCTTTTTTTAAGAGAAACATTACCCCTATTGTTCCTAAACCCTAATAGGAACAGAACAGTAACTTTCTTGGGCTTTACAAGAAAGAGTTACTTGTCTGTACATACTCTAAAGGTGTATTGGTTCTCTTTAAATTGTACCTGTCAGATCCCCAAAAAAAAGAAAAAAAAGAAAAAAAGAATGTTACTCAGTACCTACTTCTGACCATGTACATATATGTACATTTTTATGCCTCTATCACCTATATTTATTATAAAAACCCCTCTTTTCATTAGCTCACAGTGTTAGCAATCCTCTCGGGAGAAGGGGGCGTGTCCCTCCCTTGCGTTGGTGGGAGATGATTGATGTGTCTGCTTATGCAGCCTTTGTCCATGAGTCATCTCTTGTCCATAACTCATGGACAAGAGCTTTGACAGCGGCGATCTAAAGGGTTAATAGCCAGCCGTGGCGATCGCCGCATGCTGGCTATTAGCGGTGGCCCCCGGCTACTGAGAACAGCCGGGGGCTGCAGAGTATGGAGCGGGCAGGAGTCGGGTGCCCGCTCCATACAGACTGCAGAGGTCCGGGCGACTTGTCAGAAATTCACCTGCCCGGCGCCCAAAACTGCTTGTCCCAGGCGTCGGGCGATAGGAATTCCACATCCCAGAGTGAGCCTTAACACCCCACAGGTGTTTGACAACTTTTCGTTAAAGTTGCATGTGTGAATGATTTATTTCTTTTTTTCACTAAAATGCTGGTTTTCCCTCAAATTTAAAATTTTTACAATGGATAATAGGACAAAATGCCCCCCAAAATTTGTAACCCCATCTCTTCTGAGTATGGAAATACCCCATGTGTGGATGTCAAGTGCTCTGCTGGCACACTACAATGCTCAGAAGAGAAGGAGTCACATTTGGCTTTTTAAAAGCAAATTTTGCTGAAATGGTTTTTGGGGGCATGTCACATTTAGGAAGTCCCTATGGTGCCAGAACAGCAAAAAAAAAAAAAAACCCACATGGCATACTATTTTGGAAACTACACCCCTCAAGGAACGCAACAAGGGGTACAGTGAGCCTTAACACCTCACAGGTGTTTGATGACTTTTTGTTGAAGTCGTATGTGTAAATGAAAACATTTTTTTTCACAAAAATGCTGTTTTTTCCCCAAATTTTACATTTTTACAAGGGGTAATAGGAGAAAATGACCACCAAAATTTGTAACCCCATAAGACACCTGCAAGGTTCCAGGTACAATGTCCCCTTTCGCCGAAGCTACTTAGGGACAAAAAAGTGTTCCTGGCGGGCAACTAGGCGTTAACCAGGTTGCCACCAAGGAACCAGTAAAACCAATTTGGTACTCATGCTGAAGCAGGAGTACCATGGGGTATGGCAGGGAGGGGAGGAACCTAATGGCCACACACACCTCCCCTAGACTGGCAGGAGGGACACCCACAAGGGCTACCGCACCCTGACCAAATCCTTGTGACACATAAAGAACACAAACGTAAGCACAGTGACAAAAACATATAAAATAAATAACCATATTACAAAAGGTCTTTCATTTTCATCAGTAACCATGTACAAAAACTATTTGGCTCTGACAGCGCCCATTTAACCCCTTAACGACGCAGGACGTATATGACCCCGCATCATATCGAGTCGGTCCCGGCAGCTATCAACGGCCGAGACACGCGGCTAATACCGGACATCACCGATCGTGGCGATGTCCATATTAACCCTTCAGACGCGGCGATCAAAGTTGATCACCGCGTCTAAAGTGAAAGTAAAATCTTCCCGGCAGCTCAGTTGGGCTGATCGGGACCACGGCGGTGAAACCGAAGTGTCCCGATCAGCTGTTAAGACACGAGGAGGGTCCCTACCTGCCTCCTCGTTGTCTGATCGTCGATTCACTGCTCCGTGCTAATAACACTGATCAATGGCATAGCATTGATCAGTGCTGGCAATCAATGTACTGCATATTATAGTCTCCTATGGGAGCTATAACATTGCAAAAAAAAAATGTTTTTGATTTAACCCCTTCCCTAATAAGATTTCAATTTTTTTTAAATATTAACACATGTGGTATCGCCACATGAGTAAATGCCCGAACTATAAAAATATATCATTAATTAAACCTCACTGTCAATGGCGTGGAGGAGAAAAAAACGAAAGTGCAAAAACGGAAAAACCCTGAGTCCTTAAGGGGTTAAGGAGAGTGTCATGAAAACTTTTGGAGACTTACTGGCCATTTATGCTCCACTGGGAATTCTGGGAAAAAAGGCTGTGCAAAGAAGCTCTCACACCACTTTTTCTAAGTGGTTTTCCCTTTAAGCGTAGCATCACACACAAAGCATCCCCAACATATTACACGCTGCGGTTGCACCGCCGGCCGTCACAGAGCGAGCTCCCAGCTGCAGCAGGGTAGCTCTGTGTACCTGCTTGTGGCAGCCATGGGAAGTTAGACAGGCTGTGGTTTGGTACGTGACTCGGGGTGGTTGGATGTATCACTTCGTGCTGCCAGAGCACCGTTAACCTACACAGTCTGAGGATATGATAACTTCTCCTGGGCCAGGCGCAGGATAATAAATACACCAATGCCAGGTTACGGAATAACTGTCTTTACTGAGGCGGGAGTAGTTGTTATAATCCTTACAGCTAGGATTAGAGTAGAAGAGATGCAAAGTAACCCTTGGGAGTCCTGTAGACTTACTGTGACTTGTAGTATTTTACTTGGGACTTAAGACTTAATCCTGAGGCTTCCCACCCTGACTAGGGTTCTGATAGTGTCCAATGAATGTTACACCATCAGGGTATGGACTATCACTGTGTGGCCCATCAACTGACCGGGTATTGTGCTCACAATTAGGAATTTCTGACTCCTCCAGTATGGCGCAGTCGCTTGCTTGTATCACCTCACACTCCTGCTGTCTCTTCTCCACACTGCAGCTCACAAGTTCTGCACACAGACTCAACTTAGAGCTAGACTACAACTGGATAACTCCTCCTCCCCTACACTATATATGGCCTAGCTACCAGGGCCTTCCATTGTGCAACCAGGGTCACATGGGTACTTAAAGGTGCAGTGCAAAACAATATCAATTAACAGGAAAAGACCATAACAAATATTAAAGCATCACCTGAGCAGCAGGGCCCATCGGAGGCATCTGAAGCAATGTTTACCTCCTGTACTGGGACACCACATGCTTGTGACTGCCGGCAGGAAATCCACAACCACGAGTGGACACACAGAGCTACCCGTCCTCAGCTGGGAGCTCGCTCTGTGACTGCTGGCAGTGCACGCATCCGCTGTGTGAAATGCACTGCAGATGCACTGTGTGTATCCCTACCCTAAAAGTTGGTCTTTCCTTTTAGAGAGCTGTTTGGTATACATTCCCAGACAGGTTCCAAGGCTCCTAATGGGAGTGAAACACTGACTTTTACAGGGAAGAAGTGGTGTGAAAGCTGCTTTAAGTATCCTTTCGTCCCTGTACATACTACTGTCAGTAGTGAGTGGTTTCCATGGTCTGTTATCTGATACTGTAGGGCAGTGGTTCTCAACCTTTTTTGCCTGAGTACCCCTTGACAGCCCATTCCCCAAAAAATGTACCCTCATATTAGAGACATTTTGTAATGATTATAGTATAATTCATATGGTTTACTTTCCTCTATAACAGGCCTCCTTTTTCTCTCCCAATCTCCCCAGCACCCCGATTTACAGGTGATGTCTTCTCTAACTTTTCTTTTCTTCACTATCTGGCCTAGACCGCCATGAAGATTTCTCCCATACAAGACTTCTCCACAGAACCAGCCACACAAACATTTTAGGCTCCTTTCTACAGGACAATACCCACCTATTTACAAACTCCCCATGTTTATTGTCACACACAGTAATAGTACCCGCTTTGCATTCCCATAAAGTTGTTAGGCCCCCTCTTTGCCCCCAAATATAGCTGTAGGCCCCAAAACTGCCACCATATAGGCCATCATACTGTCCCGTTTTGTTGCTCCACTGCTCCTCTGGTCTGGGGACCTATTGTTATGGCTCATAGCAGTAGGTCCCCGGTCTGCAGGGGCAGTGGAGCACCAAAGCTGATGGTAGTTACTGCCCACAGCAGCCCAGTGCCCGCGCTTCCCCTTTTCTGTCCTCCTGCTCCGCTCCTCGGTGCAGTGACATCAGCCGACCATTTCTTTCAAAGTGGTCCAGACCAGTAACCAGTGGCTGTGGCTGCCATTACTGATTTTTTTTTTCAAGTACTGCTAAGTACTCCTGGGGGTACATGTACCCCAGGTTGAGAACCACTGCTGTAGGGGCAGATGAGGTATGGTACGGGGCACGAGAAAACTCGTCGGACAGATCATTGCGCCCTGGACATGATAGCTGTTGACGTGAAGCGCTCTAATCCTGCCGTAATTAATCTTCACCCTACGGCAAACAAGGAACTTGATCTATGGCCGTCTACATTCTTCATCCTCCAGTGATTAGGGGGAGAATATTTCTCACCTATAAAAGCCGAAATATTATCTGCCCTTCAAAGTGTATCCTAAGCATAATGGATCAAACATGAAAAGGAATTGTTAGGAAGTAAATCAGCGAGGATGAACCAGCCAAGTGAATAGAATGAGAATCAACTAAAATACATCATAAAGAAATTGCTATCTATGCAATCCCTAATATACTAGTATAGGTTTTATCAGAAATGTGCCTCCAGCTGTTGCAAAACTACAACTCCCACCATGCCCGGACAGCCAAAGGCTGGAAAACACTGACCTATGCACATTATAAACGCAGGAGCCATGGGGCTATAAAACGTAACCCAGGATTAAAGGGGTACTCCGGTGAAAACCTTTTTTCTTTTAAATCAACTGGTGGCAGAAAGTTAGACATATTTGTAAATTACTTCTATTAAAAAATCTTAATCCTTCCAGTACTTATTAGCTGCTGAATGCTACAGAGGAAATTCCTTTCTTTTTGGAACACTGATGACATCACGAGCACAGTGCTCTCTGCTGACATCTCTGTCCATTTTAGCAACCATGCATAGCAGATGTATGCTAAGAGCAGCACGGTGGCTCAGTGGTTAGCACTGCTGCCTTGCAGTGCTGGGGACTTGGGTTCAAATCCCACTAAGCACAACAATAAATAAAGCGTTATTCTTATTATTATAATAATGTCAGCAGAGAGAACTGTGCTTGTGATGTCATCAGAGAGCATTCCAAAAAGAAAAGAATTTCCTCTGTAGTATTCAGCAGCTAATAAGTACAGGAAGGATTAAGATTTTTTAATATAAGTAATTTACAAATATGTTTAACTTTCTGCCACCAGTTGATTTAAAAGAAAAAAGGTTTTCACCGGAGTACCCCTTTAACTGAGCATGCCAGAAGCCCTTTATACTTCCCCCACCAATCACAGGGAGCTTTGGTTACCTGTGCCCGTCACTCACTGTGTGTCAGCGCTGATGATCGCTCCTGGCGAATCAACAAGCGTTTACGACGCATACGTAATGTGTTCACAAAGTGCCAGTGCCGAAGTTGGTCCTTACCGGGCGCATGTGCATTAGAAGAACTGTGTACACAAAGAGAAAATCGAGTTCAAACAACTCCTTAATTAAAATCATGATTTTATTGATACAATTTAAAAAACAATGTAAACAGATGCCAATAATTGGAGATGGGATTAAGGTTAGATTCCAGTACGAAAAAATAGGGCTACTGCCGGCTGCAATGGGCTAACATATAATATGGTGTAAAAAATAATTAATATGGTATCTCAGTCTCTAAGAGAACTGCACTGCATATCAATTATTACTACTAAAGTGCTCTATATACGGTATTTATAATATACACTGACCACAATTGTGGTAGAATATAAATTAGTGCAAACAAGTGCCAAAGTAAGTTGCAACCCAAATGTGCATACACATACAAAGATAAAATATTGCGCAATAATAGTATGACAATATAATAGTAGCACAAGCACTTATCTATGGATCCATGCAGACTGCAGAGAGACACAGAGACTGGTAAAATAAAGTGCATATAGTAAGCTTACCCATATTAAGCTGCAGAGCCCTGACCCCTACGATCGTTTCGGTTTCCCTTTATCAAGAGGTACTCATTAGAAGAACTGTGTCTGCGCTGACAGAGTCCTTGTAACCCGCATGCATGTTGTTTACAGGGTAGTTAGTTCCAATAAGTGGCACAAGAGGGCCAGCTTCTTTACTCCTTCTGGAGGAGAGCTAACTGGCATACCCTTTTTCCTCAGGAAGCCTAGGACCTATAGGACTCCCTGCACCAGTATTAAAGGGGTACTCAGGTGGAAAACTTTTTTTTTTTTTTTTTTGATCAACTGGTGCCAGAAAGTTAAACAGATTTGTTAATTACTTCTATTAAAAAAATCTTAACCCTTCCAGTACTTATTAGCTGCTGAATACTACAATGGAAATTCTTTTCCGTTTGAAACACAGAGCTGTCTGCTGACATCACGAGCACAGTACTCTCTGCTGAGACCTCTGTCCATTTTAGGAACTGTCCAGAGGAGGAGAAAATCCCCATAGCAAACATATGCTGCTCTGGACAGTTCCTAAAATGGACAGAGATGTCAGCAGAGATTACTGTGGTCATGATGTCAGCAGAGAGCACTGCGTTCCAAAAAGAAAAGAATTTCCTCTGTAGTATTCAGCAGCTAATAAGTACTGGAAGGAGTAAGATTTTTTAATAGAAGTAATTTACAAATCTGTTTAACTTTCTGGCACCAGTTGATTAAAAAAAAAAAGTACCCCTTTAGTACCCCTTTAAGGTCTTTGCAAGGAGACACCAGCAAAGGTCTATCACTCAGTCAACCAGCACCCTG
Source organism: Hyla sarda (assembly GCF_029499605.1). NCBI lineage: Eukaryota > Metazoa > Chordata > Amphibia > Anura > Hylidae > Hyla > Hyla sarda. Next base: position 198,939,771 of record NC_079196.1, on the reverse strand, counting down.
CTCTGAACTAATGAGGGGCAAACACTTCAAAGATGTGGGTGACTTGAGAACAGTTGCATCCTGCTGTAGGGAACCAGAGCTCGGTTGTCCGCCAGCAACACTTTCGGTCCCTGAGTAGCTTCGGCAAAAGGGGACATTGTACCTGGAGCCTTGTAGGGGCCTTTTTGCCTGGAGGTGAAGGGTTTGGTTTGTTGGTGGGCCTCTCTCCTTTTGGAGGAGGGCTTGCAATGGACCGCATCCTCGTGCACGTTTTTTTGTGTGAACACTTGCACTTTTTACTTGCACTTGGTTGACTTGAGAGCATGTACCAGAGCTATCGATTCTTGAACTCCCTGGAACTTGAAGTTAGAGACTCTGTACCCAGGAACAGCCTATCATACCATTCGGTGCTTTATGGACTTTTTCCTGGGGTATGACATGGAGGCCTGGCGCCTTATGAACTGTTTTAGGGACACTTTATGGCTGGCCAGGAATCGCCTTATCTACAACAGGGAGGACATGTCCATCCAGGACTGCCCCAAGCTGATTCACAGCTTGCTTAGAGACTATTCCATCTTGGACAGTCCGGACGTCGGTGAAGAAGAGGACTAACGCCCCTCTACTTCCCCTACCTTCCACAATGTTTACCTAGTAGTTTGCCCCTCCCTACCCCATAGATCCTATGCCCCTCCCCGATCACAGACTGTAATGTGTTGTTGATTTTCGACTTTGTTTTTCCGATATCGAGTGATGGAGTGGAGTGTTAGTGTAGCATGTGGTACGGTGTATAGTTTAGGGAACCTGTGCTGTATATTGTATTTTCATGCTTTGTGTGACTGTAATTTATTGTATGACTTGTAATGACGACTGAATGATCAATAAAGCTCTTTCATTACCAGAGCTATCGATTCTTGGCTCCAGCCTTGATGTAGTATCTGTCCTGGTAGTTGGTAGTATAGCAGACTATTAAGGTAGGATGGAAAACCACATGGAGGGATGTGATCTGGGTATGCTGGGGGTAACCCGGACCTCTGGATCTGATCATAAGGTTTTGGGTAGGGTTGGTGCAGAAGGGTCTTGGGGGGTGGTGACACCAGGATGCCCAAACTTACTAAGTATGCTGCACTTCATTTTACCCCGCTGAGCACTCACCTCTATCTACCCGGCCTTCTGGCTGTTATGAGGACTTTTTAAAGATCCAGATTTACAGCGCACATCTTATCTACTTTTTTATGTCAATATGTTTACTTTGCATGTTGTTTTCAGGGTGCGGTGCCCTTCTGGGTGTCTCTCCTGAGTGTTACTCCTGGAGGTCTAAGGGAGGTGTGTGGCCAGGTAACTTACCTTCCTGCAACCATAGGTTCCTGCTTTGGCAGAGATGCCACGTTGTCAGTTCTCCCCCGAGCTTTGTGGAAGGGGGACTTGTAGGTGCCTTCTGGTCTGGAGGGTTAGGGAAGGTTTGTAGGGGCCTCTCTCCTTTTGGAGAAGGGCTTTTTTTCTTCTTCTCTGGACTGAAAGAACACACTCTTTAAAAAAAAGACCAGGACTACTTCAACCCTAGGTCAAACAGAATAGTTGCACCTAGCTGCCTGTGTTGTAAAAACTAAATTTTTGTCTTCTTGGTATATACTGGGGGTTGTGGAGGCCAGGAGCAAAACATGCTACTGTTAAAGGGGTACTCCGGTGAAAACCTTTTTTATTTTAAATCAACTGGTGACAGAAAGTTAAACATATTTGTAAATTACTTCTATTAAAAAATCTTAATCCTTCCAGTACTTATTAGCTTCTGAATGCTGCAGAGGAAATTCCTTTCTTTTTGGAACACTGATGACATCACGAGCACAGTGCTCTCTGCTGACATCTCTGTCCACTTTAGCAACCGTGCAGAGCAGATATATGCTAAGGGCAGCATGGTGGCTCAGTGGTTAGCACTGCTGACTTGCAGTGCTGGGGACTTGGGTTCAAATCTCATTAAGGACAACAATAATTAAAGTGTTATTATTATTATTATAACGTCAGCAGAGAGAACTGTGCTCGTGATGTCATCAAAGAGCATTCCAAAAAGAAAAGAATTTCCTCTGTAGTATTCAGCAGCTAATAAGTGCAGGAAGGATTAAGATTTTTTAATAGAAGTAATTTACAAATATGTTTAACTTTCTGCCACCAGTTGATTTAAAAGAAAAAAGTTTTTCACCGGAGTACCCCTTTAAGCTTTGGGAAAGGGTGGCCATAAATGCCTGACCCTTGGAGGAGCCAGCTGGCTTAGAGGGAAAGGGACGGATTCTGGGTGTCCATTTACTTTTGGAGAGGGCTTACAGTAAACCTCATGTTTTTAAATTCACTTGGGTGATAGAGAACAAACACAGATCTAATACAGTAGTCCCTCAAGTTACAATATTAATTGGTTCCAGGACGACCATTGTATGTTGAAACCATTGTATGTTGAGACCAGAACTCTATGGAAACCTGGTAATTGGTTCTGAAGCCCCAAAATGTCATCCAAAAAATAGGAAAAAGTGAGAATTAAAGAAAACTAAGTAGATAACTAATATAGATAAAGCAAATCCTTACATAAAAAAGTAATAAAGATCTGCTGGGAGCTGTAATCACTGTCTATGTCAGTGTTTCCCAACCAGAGTGCCTCCAGATGTTGCCAAACTACAACTCCCAGCATGCCCGGACAGCCGAAGGCTGGGAGTTGTAGTTTTGCAACAGCTGGAGGCACCCTCTTTGGGAAACACTGGTCTATGTAGAGGACAGGAGCTTCTTCAGGGTCCTGTACAGAACACGCAATGTCCTAAAAAAAGGAAAATGGAGCCACCCTCACCTGATGTCCAAAGGAGCAGCTAACTCTGGCAGAGGTAAAGAGTAGTACAGAACTTGTAATACCTCCCTGTACTGTAGGGGGCGCTACCAGACACCAGTCAGTGCATGCACTTTAGGAATACACAGGTTTTACCAGTGAAATATCCATTCTGATTGGTCGGTTCTTCCAGTCATTGACACGTTTCGCAGATTCCATAACATTGTATGTTGAGTCTGGTTTCAACTTACAATGGTCCAGAAAAGACCATTGTATGTTGAAACTATTGTATGTTGAGGCCATTGTAAGTTGAGGGATCACTGTAGTTTCATAGTTAATACAGTTGGAAAAAGTTATTGTTCCGAACGATGTGGGCTTCCGTGTTCAGGGCCGCCCCTCGTGACCATACGCCCGTCCCCTCAATGAAAGTCTATGGGAAGGGGGCGTGATGGCCGTAGCACCCCCTTCCCATAGACTTTTGTTTGGGGGGGCGGGTGTGATGTCATGAGGGGCGGCCCTGAACATGGAATCCCGCACACACATCGTTCGGAACAATAACTTCCGGACACTGGAAAGCAGAGCTCCGACAGCAAGGTAACGGACTACCCCTTTAAAACAATGTGTATAAGATGGCGCCTCCAGAGAGAGCTACACCCAAGATGATAAGACCCACATGCTGGATGAGGAACGCCTGCAGATGGAAGAAACTAATCACAAGGACATAAACGAGTAGAAGAACGGAAGGAGGCACTCACCCAGAATTCTTGAAGATAGAAGACTTTATTGAGTCATCGGTGTATTACACAGGCGGGTAGGCGCAGCGGAGAGGTCTCTCCTCTGCGCCTACCCTCCTGTGTAGTACACCTATGACTCAATAAAGTCTTCAAGAATGCCAGGTGAGTGCATCCTTCCGTTCTTCTACTCGTTTATGAATATTGGCTTCTGCTTCTTCCGGATTGCACCCCCGACACCGCAGTGTATGTGTGAACAGTGATATATTTATTTATTGGGACTGGTCTTAGTCGTGGGCAGCAGTGCCGGACTTTATTCTTCACGTTCGTTCTATAATCACAAGGACAGCTGTTCATGTATGGCTTTGCCCATGGCACATTGTACAGTCTATAAAAACCCTTGTAACTGTTTTAAATACAGGAAGTATCATTTGCTGAACTCTGTGTCAGAGTGATTCTCTTCTCGTGCATGCACTGATCCTGATACCTAATTTGGAAGGGAGCCGATACTTATCTGCTAAAGGGCCCCGGTTCCGATCTATTTCAGGTGTATGGGTGAATAAAATGAATAGGAGAAAATTTTGTGGCATTTAAGGCTGGAGGGCATCTACTGCTGACATTATGTGGTTTCTTATATAGCAAGTATTTTTGTGTTCATCTATTGAGATAGAGAGGTGGAAGGTAAGTAAGGGTTGGTGGTTGGGCACTCCTGATAATTATTCCCTGGTTCCAGCAATGAGAATATTGTGAGGGTATCAGAGCACAGTTCCTGGACAGTTCTTGGCTGTTGTTTCATCTTTGACCACGGGCATGAAGCACATTGCAGCGATGTTTATAGACAGATAATGTCACATCCAGACATTCCTATCCTAGACGAATCAATCTCATGGTACCACAGATCTCCTCCGCTTCCTGAGTGCCAGGCATGCTGTCCCCATTCCTTTGTCTGATGCCAGGCTCTATATTCAGGACTTGTTTATGATATCAGGGCCTGACCTCTTGTGCGGCACACTCATGGCATACGTCGCAGGGTGTCCTGAGTAAACTTTGCTTGTGTGTTCAGCCGCTCCTGGTATGTGCAAAATGACACAGCTTTTCTTCATCCTTGACCCCTCGAACCAGTAAGACCAATTAGGAGAGGACGTGATTGGATAGTATTACAAGGAGAGGCCCGGCTTGTGGGATCCCATACCATTACATTCACACCTTCCTGTTATATTAATTCTCCATAAACTAAATAAAACTCAAGAACCTTAAAGGGGTATTCCACTGGAAAACATTTTTTTTTTTAAATCAACTGGTGCCAGAAAGTTAAACAGATTTGTAAATGACTTCTATTAAAAAAATCTTAATCCTCCCAGTACTTATCAGCTGCTGTATAGTACAGAGGAAGTTCTTTTCTTTTTGCATTTCCTTTCTGTCTGACCACAGTGCTCTCTGTTGACACCTCTGTCCATGTCAGGAACTGTCCAGAGTAGGAGCAAATCCCCATAGAAAACCTCTCCTGCTCTGGACAGTTCCTAAAATGGACAGAGGTGTCAGCAGAGAGCACTGTGGTCAGACAGAAAGGAAATGAAAAAAGAAAAGAACTTTCTGTGGATCATAACAGCAGCTGATAAGTACTGGAAGGATTAAGATTTTTAAAATAGAAGTCATTTACAAATCTGTTTAACTTTCTGGCACCAGTTGATGGTTTCCAGATTTTTTTTTTTCCAGTGGAGTACCCCTTTAATCACACATGATGGCTGCCAGATTATCAAATAAAAGAATTAAACAAGATAATATATGATGATAGACTGTTATATGGTAAGAGAAAATATTATTATAATTCACTTTAAAGGCAACTATATTATAGCCCAGTGTTTTCCAGCTAGTGTGCCTCCAGCTGTTGAAAAACTACAACTCCCAGCATGCCCGGAAAGCCTGGCTGTCCGGGCATGCTGGGAGTTGCAGTTTTGCAACAGCTGGAGGAACACTGGTTGGGAAACACTGTTATAGCCTATGGCATACAGAGATAAGGCAACAGTCTTGGTGGTAGGAAAACATTTATTATTTATATATATATATATATATATATATATATATATATATATATATATATTTTTTTTTTTTTACTTACCTCTTTGTGAATGTTCACATGATGAGGTTTTTAGTTGAAATTATGGAATACAAAACCAGGAACAGATCATAAATTGAGGAAACCTATAAAGAAAAGATTAAAACTTCTATTTTGAAACCATTTCTGTCTTTTTTCTTTCAATCGTTGTGTCGAACCCGCTCTGTGCACAGGGAGATTCGGGCGCCATTCTGGAGATCGCAAGGGGGTCCATCGGTCAGACACCCCGAGATCAAACACTTATCCTGTTCATAGGGGATACCTTTTCAAACATTGGAGTACCCCTTTAACACCCTAAGGATCCTTGGGCTCACCAGAGAAGATAATTTTGAGCACCCACACTACATCTATACAGAACATAGCTTGTTCCTTAAATTATATCTTGGAGGGGGTTCTTCGCAATAGACAATCCCTACTTGATAGAAGGGTCCCTTGAGTTAGTTCACTAATAGAGTATATGAAATTGGGATAAGTATGTGGTGTCTGGGGTGTTGCAACGGTGTAGCAGGGTCTGGTGGTATTAACCCTGTGGGGTAGGGTGTTATTAACCCCTGATTTGTTGTGACGCCAGGATGTGGTTGTTTTCTGTAGAAGGCCCTGCCAACAACCAACCCAAAAATGGCAGCAACAAAGGAATGTCCACAGCAGAAGTTGCGCAAATAACTGGAACTTTTACTTAAACTTCTTATGGAACAGTCTTTACAGTTATGCAGTTTCTCTAGAGGAAACCGGGATGCAGGATACCTCACAGGCTTGCTGGGACTTGTAGTATTGAGGTTTATGCAGACGACTGTGCTACCAATTGTATACTTGAGTTGAGTAGTAGTCACTAGAATTGTAGATAGAGCTTGATAACCCACGTTTTGAAGTGGCTGCAGGTTCTTTAGGCTTTGGCCTAGCTGAGATGAATTTAGATAGTACAGGGATTGTGCTTGGCTGAAATCCAGGAGAGAAGAGAGAGAGATTAGAGACTACAGCCCCTTATATACTAGGGGGCTGGACTAAAGCCCATTGGCTGCAAAGCCTGTAGGTCCTGTACCCAGGGAACTCTGGGTACATCACATGACAGTAGATCACATGACCCAGGAAGGTCCTATACATTTGTGCAACTTTATATACAGTGAACAACATGCACAATTTACAATGCATTTATACGAAGCAGTTACTGATAAGCAAGGGGGCGAAGCCCTGCAGGAATGCCCTATGGACTGCAGGGACTTTTCCTGAGGGGACGTAGAAAGGGTACAGGACCATGTCCTGTACCGGGACACCACAAGTGTCTCCAAAGTTACCTCTACATAGGGTAGTCTTCTGCTAGATTTTGAGCCTCATTTTTGTACCAGAACCCAGGCCAGATCCTCTGGTACTATAATGGCCAATCTGACCCTGGGCATGGTATAGCTAGTATTGCCACCTGGCTGGTATTTTACTCGCTCAGACAGTATTTTGGCCACCCTGCCGGTATCTTTATAAAGTAAAAATACCAGCAATGCAATGGCCGGTATTTACCCAATCAATCCTCCAACTCCCAGAATGTAGCACCATAACCTATAGCAGTGTTTCCCAACCAGAACACCTCCAGCTGTTGCAAAACTACAACTCCCAGCATGCCCGGACAGGCGTTGGCTGTCCGGGCATGCTGGGAGTTGTAGCTTTGCAACAGCTGGAGGCACCCCTGGTTGGGAAACACTGACCTATACTATATACTACTATATAGTCCAACATGTTGGGAGTTGTAGTTTTCCAACAGCTGGAGGCACCCCTGGTTGGGAAACACCGACCTATACTATATACTACTATATAAAAAAAAGCGATCAAAAAGTCACATCAAAACAAAAATGGTACTGGTAAAAACTACAGATCGGGGCGCAAAAAATTAGCCCTCATACAGGCCGTATAAGGAGAAATAAAAAAGTTATAGGGGTCAGAATAGGACAAAATTTCCCCCCGCATATGTGTATCCTGTGATGTCACGCATATATAATTAATTATGCAAATGAGCATGCCCGATATTTTTTTCTTTGTTTGCAAGAAAAATGGCAACCCTAGGTATAACTCAATAATAAGGCTATGTTCTTTTATATGAGGCCAGAAAACTAGTTCCCTTTGCCTGTAAATAAGCCTTCTGGATGGGTACAACAGACCCATATGGGATGACTGTCCTTCAGGTGGTTGCCAGCAGGACGTTGGCCTAATGGTTCTATCTTGGGGAGTAATGTTATCTTCCTTCAGGTAGGACTGACCGGAAAAATTGTAAAAAAAAAGTTGTATTAAATAATCGTATTCAATAATTCATAATTCAATTATTCTCATTAAATAGGTAACAAAATTGACAGTATACCACAAGAGCTGCATAGTGTAAGCTTAAAGTATATAATGAAAGGTCTCAAACCCAACACAATCCCACATCTTCTGTTATCTAGACATGGTTCCCGTGTCATGCCCGGTGATTGATAGTTGGAGACTGAGTTAAGCCCAAGGAACATTGACACTATAATTGTCAGCTGTCCGGCCGGAGAGACAAAACGACACTACAAAGCCTAAATATGTAAGTCTACACCATCCAAACAATGGAGCCATGAACCTTCTGGGCCGAGGACAGTGATCAGCCAGGGACTGACAGACATTACTATACAGACCTCTGGGAACCTAATGCATTGTGTAGATAGCATGGAGGGCTCGACTTAATTCCAGAATAAAAATAACACAAGACCACCCCTTAAAGATCCCCCTATAATGAAAGAAGCAATTTACAGAACAGGCCGTGAGATCAAAGCAGCGGATAACAAAGAGAAGCGCTTTGTAATATCACACCATATAGTCAAGGTCTAATACAACAAAAGTGTCATTTATTAATAGCACACGCGGATATAACATTATCTAGTATAGCAAAAGAGCAATTACATGCACTCAACACATGATAAGCATCTTCAATCCAAAAGGTTCAAGGTCCCGGCGATGTCCATGGGTGACACCGAAGCGCTCGGAGGCAACACCAGCCGTTTCAAACGGTACTCCGTGCTTCTTCCGGCCTTGAGGCCGGAAGAAGCATGGAGTACCGTGTGAAACGTCTGACGTTGTCTCCGAGCGCTTTGGTGTCACCCATGAGCGATTACGTGCACTCACCGCATGATAAGCGTCTTCAATCCAAGAGGCTCAAGGTCCAGGTGACGTCCATGGGTGACACTGAAGCGCTCGGAGGAAACGACAGCCGTTTCGCACGGTACTCCGTGCTTCTTCCGGCCTTGAGGCCGGAAGAAGCATGGATTACCGTGTGAAAAGGGCTGGCGTTGCCTCTGAGCGCTTCAGTGTCACCCATGAGCGATTATGTGCACCCACCGCATGATAAGCGTCTTCAATCCAAGAGGCTCAAGCTCCGGGCGGCGTCCACGGGTGACACCGAAGTGCTCGGAGGCAACGCCAGCCGTTTTGCATGGTACTCCGTGCTTCTTCCGGCCTTGAGGCCGAAAGAAGCATGGAGTACCGTGCGAAACGGCTTGCGTTGCCTCCGAGTGCTTCGGTGTCACCCATGAGCGATTACGTGCACTCACCACATAATAAGGGTCTTCAATCCAAGAGGCTCAAGGTCCAAGTGACATCCATGTGTGACACCGAAGCACTCGGAGGCAACGCCAGCCGTTTCGCACGGTACTCCTTGAGGCACGAAGAAGCACGGAGTACCGTGCGAAAAGGCTGGCATTACCTCCAAGCGCTTCGGTGTCATCCATGGACATCCGGACCTTGAGCCTCTTGGAATGAAGACGCTTATCATGCGGTGAGTGCACGTAATTGCTCTTTTGCTATATTATGTACAGTTTCTTTACACTGGATACGTTGCACCCCACAGGTGTCTGTATTATTGGTCTGAACGGAGGATCGCGGCTTCGTACACACTCACAATAGTGAAGGCGTATTTTGGCTCCATATGCTGGTGTGCCTCCCCCTATCTTCTTATCTGGTGATAACGTTATCTAGACCTAAGAGGTTGTGGAGGTGGCTGCCTGGGCATGCTGGGGGTTATAGTTACACAACAGTTTATGTTCTGCTTGCCATTTTTTTTTCTCCTATAGAAGTCTATGGGGATAAAATGTCTAAATTCCCTTAACAAAAAACCCCGCCATAGTCTCAGCATGCTGCAATTTTTGAACGCTGTGACTTTTTTTTTTTTTTGTGTGGGAAAACAAAAATTTGTCAACATGGCCCGTGAGAATTATTTTATAAGTTGTGCAACTTCCACTCTAAAATAAAACATTTGTTGATTCAATAGCGATACCACGTAATATAGTTTGCGCCATTTACAGTTCAGGCTACCTATAGCGTGAATAACCTCCATCATTTAACAACCGATAAGGTTACTAATTATCTATTGTAGAAAATGTGACAAGAGAGAAGATAACTCCACAATCTAGAGATGTTTATTGCAACAATAAAGCAGTAAATTGATATCGGCGTCACATTATACCCATATAAAAAATAACTCGTAAATTGTGTGGCGCTCCTGGCGCTCGATGATAAGTGTCCCTCCTGCGGTGATGTCCCTATAAAGCTAAGTCCCTTTGTGGGGCAGTACCGGGGTGATATGGTTTAGATTAAGATGACTGTCTCCTGAGGACTATTTAACCACTTATTACAGTAATGACTAAAGAGGAATCGCCCCCCCCCCCACCCCCACCTCCCTCCTCCCCCGGACTCTGTAATGTGGCTTCATGGCTAGACAGGAAACACCAAAGTAGCCACGGCTGAGATAATGATTACCCAGTGGGACCTGATGGAGACAGATTGATGGTTCTGGGGCCGGAATCCCACAATTATACTGTGTTTTCCAACCAGGGTACTTGGGGATGTTGCAAAACTACAACTCCCAGCAAGCCCGGACAGCCTTTGGCTGTCCGGGCTTGCTGGGAGCTGTAGTTTTGCCACAGCTGGGGGCACCCTAGTGATCTTTATAAGAGAGGTTCTACAGAAGTTACTGTTTGAATTAAACTGATTTGTGTTCCAATTGCTGCAGGACATCATAATACACACCTCAGCTGCTGCAGGGCATCATAATACACACCTCAGCTGCTGCAGGACATAATAATACACACCTCAGCTGCTGCAGGGCATCATAATACACACCTCAGCTGCTGCAGGGCATCATAATACACACCTCAGCTGCTGCAGGACATCATAATACACACCTCAGCTGCTGCAGGACATCATAATACACACCTCAGCTGCTGCAGGGCATCATAATACACACCTCAGCTGCTGCAGGGCATCATAATACACACCTCAGCTGCTGCAGGGCATCATAATACATACCTCAGCTGCTGCAGGGCATCATAATACATACCTCAGCTGCTGCAGAACCTCATAATACACCTCTCAGCTGCTGCACAACCTCATAAGACACCCCTCAGCTTCTGCAGAACATCATAATTCACACCTCAGCTTCTGCAGAACCTCATAATACACCTCTCAGCTGCTGCACAACCTTATAAGACACACCCAGCTTCTGCAGAACCTAATAATACACAAATCAGCTGCTGCAGGACATCATAATACACCCCTCAGCTCCTGCAGAACATCATGACACACCTCAGCTTCAGCAGAACCTAATTAAACACACCTCAGCTTCTGCAGAACTTCATAATACACCCCTCAGCTGCTGCAGTACCTCATAATACACCTCTCAGCTGCTGCACAACCTCATAAGACACACCTCAGCTTCTACCGAACTTCATAATACACCCCACAGCTGCTGCAGGACATCATAATACACCCCTCAGCTCCTGCAGAACATCATGACAAACCTCAGCTTCAGCAGAACCTCATGAGACACACCTCAGCTTCTGTAGAACTTCATAATACACACCGCAGCTTCTGCAGAACTTCATAATACACCCCTCAGCTGCTGCAGAACCTCATATTACACCTATCAGCTGCTGCACAACCTCATGAGACACCCCTCAGCTTTTGCAGAACATCATAATTCACACCTTAACTCCTGCAGAACCTCATAAGACACACCTCTGCTTCTGCAGAACATCATAATACACACCTCAGCTTCTGCAGAACCTCATAGTACACCCCTCAGCTGCTGCAGAACATCATAGTACCCACCTAAGCTGCTGCAGATCTTCATTAGAATATGTCATATCAAATATGTCATACCATATTTAAACTAATATGGTACTGGCTGCTATAAAGCTGGGTTCCCACCTTGCATTTTCACAGTTTTTTTTGTTTGTTTGTTTGGCCGCAAATGACTGAAATCATGACAAAGGTGTTTTTAAATTCATTTGTGCAAATACTGTAAAATATTTTGGCTGTCATTTAAGAAACTGTCGCAAAAATATGCAAAAAAGGCAGCAAGAAAAAATATATATTTATTTATTGTTTACCGCCCTCAGTTAAGGATTAAAATGTGACAATAGGTAAATAACAGACTGATGCAGAGGGGAACTGGGACATGCTGGGACTTGTAGTTTTATAACAGATGGAGACTCCCAGTTGGAGACCACTGCTGTAGAAGCAATAATGAAGAACAGGTTAGGCTAGGTTCACACTGACGTTGCTGTTCGGCTCTCTTTTTGGTCCATTCGGCTCTCTTTTTGGTCCATTCGGCTCTTTTTTTTTTCCTTAAGCAGAATGGACCCTGAAATGGGTCGGAACAGAACGGATACTCCCGGGTCCCGATGGACTCTATTCACTTGAATGGAGTCCATCAAGGATCCAGTAGTTTAGCGGAGAAAAAATGGTGCATGCACATGTTTTTTTCTCTGCTAAATTCCTGTCGTTCTGATGGAATTGCTGACGGAACTCTGAATAGAGGAGTCCAACGGCAATGTGGACGAGGCCTCACCAAATCCTTCTCCTTCTTGGTTCACAGGTCACAATGGAGAATTGGAGTCTCGAAGAATGTGAGAAACTGAAGCACAAAGTACATTGGATAATTCCACATTGCATTATATACTGTATTTGGCTCTTCATATATATATATATATATATATATATATATATATATATATATATATATATATAAAACTCAATGGGGGAGAGTTATTAAAACCTGTGGAGAGGCAAAGTTGCCCAGTTGCCCATAGCAACCAATCAGATTGCTTCTTTCATTCTTAACAAGGCCTGTGAAAAATGAAAGAAGCGATCTGATTGGTTGCTATGGGCAACTTTGCCTCTCCACAGGTTTTGATAAATATCCCCTAATGTGTGTGTGTATATGTATGTGTGTATGTATATATGTGTGGGTGTGTGTATGTATGTATGTGTGTACGTACGTATGTGTGTATGTATGTATATATGTGTGTTTGTATGTATATATGTGTGTATGTGTGTATGTATGTATGTATGTATGTGTGTATGTATGTGTGTATGTATGTATGTATGTGTGTGTGTATGTATATATGTGTGTATGTGTATGTATATATGTATGTGTGTATATGTGTGTGTATGTATGTGTGTATGTATGTATATATGTATGTATGTATGTATGTATGTATATATGTGTGTGTGTGTATGTATGTGTGTATGTTCCAGCATCACGTCCAAAGGCTAAAGATATTAACATGAAACTTTGCCACATGTTACTTATATGTCACCAACAAACATAGGATAGGTGATTTAACCCTTACTCACCCCCATTTGCCAGGGGCGGGGTTTTTGTTTAAAGTCCCATACAAGTCTATGGGAAATATATGTTACTGCATAACTTCCAAACGGCTGGAGATATCTCGATAATACTTGGTCACATGTTACTTATATGTGCACTAAAAATACAGGATATTTAACTTAACCCTTAACTACCCCCATTTGTGAGGGTCTGGGTTTTTGTTTAAAGTCTCATGCAAATCAAGGGGAAATGTATGTTCCCATATAACTTCCGTACAGCTGGAGATATTTCGATAATACCTGGTACACATATTACTTATATGTCAAATAAAAATATATGATAGTTAAATTAACCCTTACCTACACCCTTATATAAAAGATGTGTTTTTGTTTTAAGTCCAATGCAAATATATGGGACTTCCGTTACCTTACTCCACAAGCTCCGCTCTGCATCTCCTGGTGAATGTGTCAGTCTGGCTTGCAAGCCACACCCCATCTCACAAAAACACACCCACTGTTTAAGCCCCACTCCTTTTACTATCTACCCTTTTTGTGCATTGGTCTGGCTTGCAAATCACACCCAGTCCCACAAATTCACTTCCCCTTCTATTTTCAGCTTACAATGTCTTCATCCCAAATCAATCCCATCTGAGGACAGGACATGAGGATGGGACATAAGGACAGGATATATAGATGGGATGTGAGGATGGGATATGAGGACGTGATATGAGGTCAGGATATGAGGCCCGATATGAGGTCTAGATAGGAGGATGGGACCTCAGTGTACAGAGTCATGCTTGTCCTCAGTGCACAGAGCCCTGCTTGTCCTCAGTGTACAGAGCCCTGCTTGTCCTCAGTGCACAGAGCCCTGCTTTTCCTCAGTGCACAGAGCCCTACTTGTCCTCAGTGTACAGAGCCCTGCTTGCCCTCAGTGTACAGAACCCTGCTTGTCCTGAGTGTACAGAGCCCTGCTTGTCCTCAGTGCGCAAAGCCCTGCTTGTCCTCAGTGTGCAGAACCCTGCTTGTCCTCAGTGTACAGAGCCCTGCTTGTCCTCAGTGTACAGAGCCCTGCTTGTCCTCGGTGCACAGAGCCCTGCTTGTCCTCGGTGCACAGAACCCTGCTTGTCCTCGGTGTACAGAGCCCTGCTTGTCCTCGGTGTACAGAGCCATGCTTGTCCTCAGTGCACAGAGCCCTGCTTGTCCTCAGTGTACAGAGACCTGCTTGTCCTCAGTATACAGAGCCCTGCTTGTCCCTCCCAGACTTCCTGTGTTTTTTCTCTGCACCTGCAAGGCTTCAGGATCAATGCTCCCCCTCCCTTTGCCAAAGCAAGGGAGAATCAACCGGGGCCAGTGTTAACTGGAGAGCCCAACTGGTTGGCCTTCCTTGAAAGGGACCCAGGGTTTCAGGAAGGGTGAACATACTTAAAATATACACAACCTGTAGGTTACAGGTGTGCTAGGTCAGGTCAGTGGCCTACTAGTGGTTGTGGGGTCCTTGTACATCTTTTCCTCACAGCCTCCTGTTCCTCATTCCTTTTTCACCCACATTGAGGCTACATTCTCATTATTTTAAGCTAATGTTTTCAGTATTTTTTAACCAAAAGCAAGAATGGGGCCCATCTTTTTTTTAAAGTGGGTTTATGATAGACCACATCCTTATGCACTTGGGTAACCAATGGGATATCTAAGGCTCTTTAAAGAAAGTAAAACACATCTGTCTGTTCATGGACGATTCTTGTTTATCTAATATTAGATTCAGGTAATTAGAATATCATTTTTTTATTTTCCAAGCAACCCTACTTTATCCCAATGCCAAGTCATGAGTAACCTTGTGACTACTGCAAACTTGTCTTTGAAATTTTGCAATAGTCACGAGTTCCCCTGCCAGTTATTATTTTTCTAGCTTTCATGGGAAACAATTGAAGTTATGATGAAGTGAAACTTGACATGTAGCCAAACTAATAGGGACATCAGGCAAAATCGATGCAGATGTCTACCTCCAAAATCTTTAAAGGACTTTAACTTTTTTTATTATTTACATGATTTTAGAACAAAAAAATAAGTTACTAACTTTTGTAATCGTTTTGTGTCTACAGCTTCTGTATAGAGCTTTGCGTCTCTGTGTTACCAGACTACAAACATTCTGTAATGACAGGGAGGGAGCAGTGAGGCCCTGAACTCGCCAGTCCCTACCTACTTGGATGATCCGCCCTAAACGATGGCTCCCAACTGGTTGATGGTCCCTAGTGCTGGGAAGTACCACAGATTGGGTTGGCAAGACATGGACACATCGAGGGATAATTAGAATTCAGAGGGAAATGCAGGGGGAAGCCAAAGAGTCATAAAACCAGGAGGACAGCAAGGTACACAATCAGAACCAAACACAACAACAGGGCAAGCAAGGGTCAAACCAGGAGGATTACAAGGCACAGAATCAGCAGGCAGGAAAATCATCAGGTCACAGGCAGGAGTCAGATCAGGAATACAGGCAATAGAACACTATAGAACACTAGTAAGGGAGAACTTCACAATAACTGGCATCTGCCAGCGGTAGATGCACATTTTAAATCTCCCATCTCTGGGAGTGCCGACACTGCAGTTGATCGACCTACTGATGGACCAGAGGGGCTTCTGGCCTGTGACGAGCAGCCTTGCGCTAGAGCAACTCATGATGCCTCCTCTGGTGGCTTGAGAGGATTCAAGGCTACGCTGGAACAGGACAGGGTAAGTTTGTTACACATCCTTTAAGCCTGATTCTACAATCATGCTCCTTTTCACCTGACCTTACTTGCATCCATGTATTATTATGGCTGTACGATCAGACAACACAGGGTTGGCTTGAAGTCTATTACCATGAAAACACATATGTCTGCATAGGAGCTGAAGGCAAAAAATCCAACAATTTTTCACTTCAGATATAATAAAACAATGAAAAGCATTAAAGGGGTCCTCCGCTGCTCAATGTTTGGAACAAACTGTGCTGAACATTGGAGCTGGTGCTGGGAACTCGTGACGTCATAGCCCCGCCCCCTCAATGCAAGTCTATGGGAGGGGGCATGACTTGCATTGAGGGGGCAGGGCATGATGTCATGATGGGGGTGGCGCCATTTTGTTCAAAATGCTGAGCAGCAGAGTAACCCTTTACCCAGCAGGTATTGGCATATTGAAATTAAAATGTTCTTGCGTTTGTTGGTTAGAGCAGCAGTCCCCAAACCAGTCCTCAAGGCCTACCAACATTCTGTTTTTTTTTTTCAGTTCCTCCATTTGAATAGAATGGGGGGCAAAAAATCTAATCCTGGACTGTTGGTTGGGCTTGAGGACTGGGTTGGGGACCTCTGGGTTAGAGAACTAACCTAGTGAATGTATCCTGTCTGTGACCATTGTAAAGAACTGAACTTCTTTAGAATCCTTTACCGCTTTTGTCTGCCTAGGGCCAACAAACTGCTACTACTGACCATACAACAGAAATACAATAAGTAAAAAGAGTCTTGACTATGAAAACAAGAAAGGAAACAAGGAACCTGCAGTTTTGTGGCAGCAATAAAAGCTTATCAGGTCATAAGATGCCCCCCACTGACTGCAGGCATCCTGAGGGTAAGACAATGATCAAAACCAGGAAATTAGAGCAGTGGAAAGAACAATAGATAAGTACTAAAACACCAGAGTATACGTCCTTAAGGCGAACGAGCCATGGTGATAGGTTAGTCATCCCTTCCTCTCTGTTAGGACATGCTGTATCAGATCAAATAATACAACTCACGGACCCTGAGGTTCTTTTCGATCATGTTCCTATGGAAGATTACTTTACACATCAGATAGAGGTATCCCTTGCCAAAAAACCCTCTGAAAAGAATAGTAGTGGCGGTGGCGGCGGCGGTGGTACAAAGAGTCCAGTGTCGTGTTTTTACATGTGTGCTCATGAGAAACTAACTTTTTAAGCTGTTTGTGAAAACCGTAGGAAAGGAATGATAGCGAACAAAAGAGCTTATGGATGATTTCCTGGACAGTGATCTTCAACCAGCGGCTCGTTAGCTGTCGTGAATGAACAACTCGCAGCATGATTGGTCTGAATGAATTAGGACCTGATAAAGAGAGATGTTGTCCTCTTGGAACACTAAGGGGGAGATTTATCTAAACCTGTCCAGAGGAAAAGTTATCCAGTTGCCCATAGCAACCAATCAGATCGCTTCTTTCATTTTGCAGAGGCCTTGTTAAAAATGAAAGAAGCCATCTGATTGGTTGCTATGGGCAACTGGGCAACTTTTCCTCTGGACAGGTTTTTGAGAAATCTCCCCATAAGAGTCTATTCACATGGCAGAATTTCCGCTTACAGAATTCCGCCTCAAATTAAAGCCCATAGACTCTCATTCACGCTTCTGAATTTCCGTTTGCGGAATTCCGCTAGGGTGTGGTTTATCCTCAATACCACCCCCTTTGGTGCCGCTGGATCCTGGGCTAAGCATAGGGGGCAATAATGACTCCAACGTCAAGTTACGGATAGCGGTAGCTTTACTGAGGGTAGACAGATGGTAAAGTCTATACAGTGTAGTCAGGCCCACGGAGGTGACCAGTGACTTCAGAGACCTTAAGGGCTTGCCGGGACTTGTAGGAGGACTGGATATATTTAGTGCAGGGAGGAGTCTCTCTGACTTGACAATAGATGACTGTGACTGCCTTGACTTGAGACTGACAATGCTGTGGTTGTAGTTTACTTGTAGAATAGTGGCTGCTGGACTGAGGCCTCCTATGGACTCCAGACACACTCTAGGACTTGACTGCACTGCAACCCAGCAGAAAGAGGGAGAAGAGACTCCTCCCAGGGCTTTTATAGGAGAGACTCTG
Organism: Hyla sarda; assembly: GCF_029499605.1. NCBI lineage: Eukaryota > Metazoa > Chordata > Amphibia > Anura > Hylidae > Hyla > Hyla sarda. Next base: position 198,921,692 of record NC_079196.1, on the reverse strand, counting down.
GTGGGGTCTCATAGGTCACCCTTAAGTCACCTGGTCACTGATACCTCCTGGGTAACAATCACATGAGAACTCGTGATCACATGTTAACCTCTCAAAGTAATTACACTTTCTATATGCATTATACAGTATAACACATGGCAAAAAATATAAACATAAGGGGACAGATGTAAGAAGGCTGCCTGACAGGGCAGCAAGGGTACGGGGGCACAACTCCCGTACTGGGCCACCACATCTACACCTGTCCAGATGAAAAGTTGCTGAGTTGCCCATAGCAACCAATCAGATCGCTTCTTTCATTTTTCACAGGCCTTTTCAAAAACGAAAGAAGCGATCTGATTGGTTGCTATGGGCAACTCAGCAACTTTTCCTCAGGACAGGTTTTGATAAATCTCCCTCTTAGTCCCTATGGTTATATCAATTATTAAAGAATAATAAAAGCTTTCTTCAGATCACAATTTCCATATGCGACTATTAGTTCCCTGTTGAATGCTACAGCATCAAAGCCGACCTTTAGAGGGGTCCTGCCAAACTCCCTTTTTTGCATCTGTGGTGTCCCGGTACCGCATCCTATGCGGTCCCTTTATGTGTATGGGTCCACATAGCCAGAGTCCCTAGGACGTAGGGGTCCATGTTGTATAGTCTACCCCTTGCCACCTCTATTCCATCTAGTAAACCAGTAACTTATGCAAGGTTTATGTAAATATAGTTATATAAATGTAAATTAATAGTTAATTACCTGCGCGTAGCGTACCAGGACCTGCAGGTCACGTGACTAGGTGAACTCTATGGTATTTCTGCTTGAGGACCTGTGGAGGTCCCTATGACGTATGCAATCCCATCATTCTGTGTACTAGTGAATAACAGGTATTCGGACCAATCAGATTCACCCCGCCCCTGCCCATATAAGGGAGTGGCAGCCATTATTCTCTCTCTTGTTCCTGGGCTGTCAACCGAGCAGGACCTGCGCAGCTATTCTCACAGTGAGTTAGGCCTGAGCCTTGCGGCGACGGCTGATCAATACTAAATCGAGAGTGTATCAATCCCCAGACACTCTGCAGCATCACCGGACCTAATCTAACCCCTAAATCTGGATGGATCTGCAATATCTACCCTAAATTCAGAGACTTTCTAAATACCTCAAGGTCTGCAACAACTGTCAGTCACTAAGCAATATAAGGACTGTTATATTAGACTGTTACTGTGCCTTGGATGTACCGTAAGGACTTAAGTAAAGTTGTTCAAGTTCAAGTTGAATCTCCTTGTGGACCTTCATTCATTTCATGCACCTGTCGTTACTGGGAAGGGCGGCGATAGGCCGGAGAAATACCTCAGCATACTGGCCGTCAGCCTGGCGTCACGAACTATAGGGTTAACATTAACCCCTCATATACCGATACAACATCCCCACAACTATACACCCCCCAAGGGCTACCACACATCCTATTGTCTTCCACCGTTCCTGAACAGACTCAGTATTTGTGACCAGCAGCTCCCGGACAAGAAACCTTAATTGTTATCAAGGCCCAAAATGGCGTTATGTGTACTGTACAACACCTTCCACTTTATTTATACTTTTGACTTTATGGCACCTGACTGCTGCTCTTCATCACCCTCTTCCTCATCATCCTCATACCTCTCTATAACAATAATGAAGTGCACCTGGTACCTACACACAGCTGGGGCAAACACTTGGTTGACTGAACAATTACTTAGAACAGGGTGGTCTGTTAACGGATAACTAAGCACATCCACTGTATACAAGGACTTTTACAGTCCTTTACGTTAACTTACTATTTGGCCTGCAGATGGACTAAGAGATTTTGGACTCTTACATCATCTATTTTTGCTTCTCTAAACCTGGTACTGTCATAGGTTTCTGTCTACTAGTACCCATTTATGTATCCTAAAACTTATAACTGTTTGGCAAGGGCAAGGGTGCAGTAGAAGGGAAGCTGAATTAGAATTTGTGTCCAGGCTCTGGTGAGAGGGCCCAAATGTTCCTCGGCCACATAAAATATTGGCACATGGTAGGTGGGTACCCTGTAATATATTTAGCATTTGTTTTATTTTTAGAGAGAGAGAGAGGTATGCAAAGCAGCTCATTACATCACTTTTCAGGTAGTGTTCCCTGGTATCAGCTTAGCTCCTGTTAAGGAATATAAAAAGCTGAACGGGATATATGCCAAGCCAGACTACTCCCCAAAAGGGAAGTTTCTACCCATCACCATAACCTATACCAGTGTTTCCCAACCAGGATGGGTAGAAACTTCCCTTTTGGGGGAGTAGTCTGGCTTGGCATAAAATCCCGATCAGCTTTTTATATTCCTTAACAGGAGCCAAGCTGATACCAGGGAACATTACCTGAAAAGGTGATGTAATGAGCTGCTTTGCATATTCCCCTACCCAGAATGCCCGCGGAGTGCTTAATGGCCTTCTGAAGCTCCGTTACACCAGGAGCGGTGGCCTCGCCCTGAGGCAAATACTCATCCCCTTTATATATATATATATATATATATATATATATATATATATATATATATATTATTTTTGCTTAAAGAGCCGAGGCAGTGCTCTATCACCCAAGTGCAACCATGTTCACACAACAAAAGTGCACAAGGATGTGATCTATCATATGTCCTTCTCCTTTTTTTTTTTTTAAAGAGCCGAGGCAAGTGCTCTCTATCACCCAAAGAAAAAGTGCAAACGTGTCACACAAAAAAAATGTGCACAAAGCATGCGGTCTATGGCTAAGCCCTTCTCCGACAGGAGAGAGGCCCCCCCAACAAACCTACCCTTCACCTCCGGTCCAAAAGGCACCTGCAAGGATCCAGGTTCGATGCCCATTTTCACCAAAGCTACTAAGGGGCCACAAATGCACCTGACTTCAACATAAGCGTTAACCAAGGTAGCAGCAAAGGAGCCGTATACTGATGGCATCTTGACCGAAGCCAAGATGCCCAGGGGTTGCAGGGGGATGAGGAACCAAATGGCCACGTACACCTCCCCTAGACCGCCAGGAGGGACACCCAGAAGGGCTACTGCATCCTGACAAATCCTGTGTCCTTCCCCTAGAGGAGAACAGCCCCACAAACCTTTCCTTCTGGGCCAAAAAGTCCCTGGAAGGGTCCAGGATCAATGTCCTCACTTCACCGAAGCTCAGGGAAGGCCAACATTGCTTCCAGACCTTGGGTTGCAGGGAGTTGAGGAACCTGATGGCCACACACACCTCCCCTAAACCTAGGGTGGCCACCTTTCTTGCAAAAAAAATACCGCCCATGCTAATTTGCATAAATAATTATATATGCGTAACATCACAGGGTACACATTCGGGGGAAATTTTTCCTATTCTGACCCCTATAACTTTATTAGTTCTCCTTATACGGCCTGTATGAAGGCTCATTTTTTTGCGCCCGATCTGTGGTTTTTAACAGGACCATTTTTGTTTTGATGTGACTTTTTGATCGCTTTTTGTTTATTAAATTCAAAAGTTGCAGTTAGTTACTAACTACAAACTCCCAGCATGCCCTGATACAGCCTGTGCCTCAGCAGCTGCCCCAAACGAAAACTACAACTCCCAGCATGTTGGACTATATAGTTATATATAGTATAGGTCAGTTTTCAGAAACAAAGGTGCCTCCAACTGTTGCAAAACTACAACTCCCAGCATGTTGCACTATATAGTAGTGTATAATATAGGTCAGTGTTTCCCAACCAGGGGTGCCTCCAGCTGTTGCAAAACTACAACTCCCAGCATGTTGGATTATATAGTAGTATATAGTATAGTTCAGCGTTTCCCAATTCCCAACCAGGGGTGCCTCCAGCTATTGCAAAACTACAACTCCCAGCATGCCCGTACAGCCGTTGGCTGTCCAAACACACTGGGAGTTGTAGTTTTCCAACAGCTGGAGGCACTCCCTGGTTGGGAAACACTGGTATAGGTTATGGTGCAACATTCCGGGAATGGAGGATTGGTTGGATAAATACCGGCCATTGCATAGCCGGTATTTTTAATATAAAAATACCGTCAGGGTGGCCTAAATTCCGGCTGTGCTGGTAAAATACCGACCAGGTGGCAACCTTACCTAGACCTCCAAGAGGGAGACCCAGAAGGGCACGGCACCCCAAACAACGTGCAAAAGTGGACACAGAGGTGAGTTTTAGGGTTCTTACACCCCAACCAATACAGAGTAGGACACTTCCTGGTAGGAGAAATGAGAGGGGGGTATTGATTCTCACTGAAGAGATTAGTACTATAAAGACTAACATTTCAGGCAATGCCCCATGGGGTATAAAAGCAAATTCCCTTTTCATTTATTTCTGTGATGTCCCAGTACGGGATGTGGCCCCGTATGGTCCTTCTGCCCTGCAAGTCCCCAGGGCTCCCCTGCAGCATATCCCCATTATGTATATTGTTTTGCCTCATTTAATGTACTGTTACTTTAATGTTTGTATCACATGATTGTTACCCAGAGGGCTCCAGTGACCAGATGACCAGGAGGTCCAGTGCAGTCATCTAACTGTCTGTGTCCAGAGCATTGGAGGCCTCAAGCCTAAAGTCCTGCAGCCACAAGTCGGTCATCAATAAGTCAAGTCATCTTATTATCAGTCACCATCTCTGTCAAGTCAAGTCCATCGTGTCACGATTCGGCTGGCACGAGGTGGATCCTCTGTGCCAGAGAGGGATTGGCGTGGACCGTGTTGGTGGACCGGTTCTAAGTTGCTACTGGTATTCACCAGAGCCCGCCGCAAAGCGGGATGGTCTTGCAGCGGCGGTAGCAACCAGGTCGTATCCACCAGCAACGGCTCAACCTCTCTGACTGCTGAAGATAAGCGCGGTACAAGGGAGTAGACAAGAGCAAGGTCGGACGTAGTAGAAGGTCAGGGCAGGCAGCAAGGATCGTAGTCAGGGGCAACGGCAGGAGGTCTGGAACACAGGCTAGGAACACACTGGGAAACGCTTTCACTGGCACAATGGCAACAAGATCCGGCAAGGGAGTGCAGGGGAAGTGAGGTATAAGTAGGGAGTGCACAGGTGAAAACACTAATTGAGCCTGCTGCGCCAATCAGTGGCGCAGTGGCCCTTTAAATTGCAGAGACCCGGCGCGCGCATGCCCTAAGGAGCGGGGCCGCGCGCGCCGGGACAAGACAGACGGGGAACGGGTCAGGTACGGGAGCCGGGATGCGCATCGTGAGCGGGCGCCTCCCGCATCGTGAATCGCATCCCGGCTGGGAGTTATATTGCAGCGCACCCAGTCAGCAGGTCTGACCGGGGCGCTGCGAATGAGAGGATGCTTCGAGCGCTCCAGGGAGGAGCGGGGACCCGGAGCGCTCGGCGTAACAGTACCCCCTCCCCCCTTGGGTCTCCCCCTCTTCTTGGAGCCTGAGAATAAGACTTTTGTCTAGGATGTTGTCCTCAGGTTCCCAGGATCTCTCCTCTGGGCCACAGTTTTCCCAATCCACCAAAAAAAATCTTTTACCTCTGACAGTCTTGGAGGCCAGAATCTCTTTCACAGAGAAGACGTCAGATGAACCGGAAACAGGAGTGGGAGAAACAACTTTGGGAGAGAAGCGGTTAAGGATGAGTGGTTTAAGGAGAGAGACATGGAAGGCATTGGGAATACGGAGAGAAGGAGGAAGAAGGAGTTTGTAAGAGACAGGGTTAATCTGGCACAAGATTTTGAAAGGACCAAGATAGCGTGGTCCCAGTTTGTAACTGGGGACACGAAAGCGGACATATTTAGCGGAGAGCCATACCTTGTCTCCGGGGAGTTCTTCTTTTTTTATCAGCAAATCTTTTCATCCGGGATGAAGCCTGTAAAAGAGAATTTTGGGTTTCTTTCCATATGGTGGAAAGATCACGAGTCACTTCATCCACAGCGGGCAAACCAGAGGGCAAGGGAGTAGGGAGGGGAGGAAGAGGGTGACGGCCGTACACCACGAAAAATGGGGATTTAGCAGAAGATTCGGAGACTCTGAAGTTGTATGAGAATTCGGCCCATGGTAGAAGATCTGCCCAGTCATCCTGGCGGGAGGAAACAAAATGCCGTAAATAGTCACCCAGGACCTGATTAATTCTTTCTACTTGCCCATTGGATTGGGGATGATAAGAAGAAGAGAAGTTTAATTTGATCTTGGGCTGTTTACAGAGGGCCCTCCAGAATTTAGACATGAATTCTATCCGAGACGATATGCGTGGACAAACCGTGACAAACCGTGAAGGCGAAAAATGTGTACAAAAAATTGCTTTGCCAACTGAGGCGCTGAAGGAAGACCAGGAAGAGGAATAAAATGTGCCATCTTGGAAAATCGATCAACGACCACCCAAACAACTGTGTTGCCACGGGATGAGGGCAAGTCCGTAATAAAGTCCATACCAATCTGTGACCAAGGCTGTTCAGGAACAGGCAGGGGATGAAGGAGACCAGCATGCTTCTGGCGAGGAGTCTTATTCCGGGCACAGACAGTACAGGCCCGCACGAAATCAACAACATCAGTCTCCAGAGTCGGCCACCAATAAAATCGAGAGATGAGTTGCAAGGATTTTTTGATGCCCGCATGGCCTGCGAGGTGGGAGGAGTGTCCCCATTTGAGAATCCCGAGACGCTGGCGTGGAGAAACGAAGGTCTTCCCTGGAGGAGTTTGCCTGATGGAAGCTGGAGAAGTGGAGATCAGACAGTCCGGAGGAATGATATGTTGCGGAGAGATCTCTACTTCAGAGGCATCAGAAGAACGAGAGAGGGCATCGGCCCTAATGTTCTTGTCAGCAGGGCGAAAATGGATTTCAAATTTAAAACGGGCAAAGAACAACGACCACCTAGCCTGGCGAGGGTTCAGTCGTTGGGCAGACTGGAGATAGGAGAGATTCTTGTGATCAGTGTATATGATAACTGGAAATTTTGATCCCTCCAGCAGGTGCCTCCATTCCTCAAGCGCCAATTTAATGGCCAGTAGTTCTCGATCACCAATGGAGTAGTTTCTCTCCGCCGGAGTGAAGGTCCTAGAAAAAAACCCACAAGTAACAGCATGCCCGGAAGAATTTTTTTGTAGAAGGACAGCTCCAGCTCCCACAGAGGAGGCATCTACCTCCAATAGAAAGGGTTTAGATGGGTCCATTTGTAGTCCCTGGCCAGAGACCAAGTATCCTAGGAAAGGAAGAGATTGACATTCAAAGAGACATTTCTCCATTTTGGCATAAAGTTGATTGTCCCGAAGTCTCTGAAGAACCATGCGGACATGCTGGCGGTGTTCTTCTAAGTTGGCAGAAAAAATCAGAATATCGTCCAGATAAACCACAACACAGGAATATAGGAGATCACGAAAAATTTCATTAACAAAGTCTTGGAAGACGGCAGGGGCATTGCACAGGCCAAAGGGCATGACCAGATACTCAAAGTGTCCATCTCTGGTGTTAAATGCAGTCTTCCATTCGTCCCCCTCCCTGATGCGGATGAGATTATAAGCACCTCTTAAGTCCAGTTTGGTAAAGATGTGGGCGCCTTGTAGGCGATCAAAGAGTTCCGAGATAAGAGGTAAGGGGTAGCGGTTTTTTACCGTGATTTTATTAAGTCCGCGGTAATCAATGCAAGGACGTAGGGAGCCATCTTTTTTGGACACAAAAAAAAAATCCAGCTTTCGCAGGAGAGGAGGACTTGCGGATAAACCCCTTTTTTAAATTCTCCTGGATGTACTCCGACATGGCTAGAGTCACTGGAGCAGACAGAGGATAGATTCTGCCCCGGGGAGGAGTAGTACCCGGGAGGAGGTCAATAGGACAGTCATAAGGCCTGTGAGGAGGTAAAGTCTCTGCTTGCTTTTTGCAAAAAACATCAGCATAGTCCATATAAGCCTTAGGAAGACCGGATACCGGGGGAACCACAGGGTCACGACAGGGAGTACTGGGAACCGGTTTAAGACAGTCCCTGTGACAAGAAGTACCCCAGTTCTTGATCTCTCCTGTGGACCAATCAAGGGTTGGGGAATGGCGTTGAAGCCACGGTAATCCAAGAAGAATTTCTGAAGTGCAGTTGGAGAGGACCAAAAATTAAATTTTTTCGTGATGGGGTCCGATGCACATTAGGAGAGGTTCCGTGCGGTAACGCACAGTACAGTCCAATCTTTCATTGTTCACAGAATTGATGTAGAGGGGTCTGGCGAGACTGGTCACCGGGATGTTGAACTTGTTGATGAGAGAGGCCAAAATAAAATTTCCTGCAGATCCGGAATCCAAGAAGGCCATAGCAGAGAAGGAGAAGGTAGAAGAAGATATCCGCACAGGCACAGTAAGGCGTGGAGAAGCAGAGTTCACATCAAGAACTGTCTCACCTTTGTGAGGAGTCAGCGTACGTCTTTCCAGGCGGGGAGGACGGATAGGACAATCCTTCAAGAAGTGTTCGGTACCGGCACAGTACAGGCAGAGATTCTCCATGCGGCGTCGTGTCCTCTCTTGAGGTGTTAAGCGAGACCGGTCAACTTGCATAGCCTCCACGGAGGGAGGCACAGGAGAGAGGAGAGAGGAGCCGGGGAGAGAAACCGCCTCGTGCGAACAAAGTCCATATCCTGGCGGAGCTCCTGACGCCTTTCGGAAAAACGCATGTCAATGCGGGTGGCAAGATGAATAAGTTCATGCAGGTTAGCAGGAATTTCTCGTGCGGCCAGCACATCTTTAATGTTGCTGGATAGGCCTTTTTTTTAAAGGTCGCGCAGAGGGCCTCATTACTCCAGGATAATTCGGAGGCAAGAGTACGGAATTGGATGGCGTACTCGCCAACAGAAGAATTACCCTGGACCAGGTTCAGCAGGGCAGTCTCAGCAGAAGAGGCTCAGGCAGGTTCCTCAAAGACACTTCGAATCTCCGTGAAGAAGGAGTGTACAGAGGCAGTGACAGGGTCATTGCGGTCCCAGAGCGGTGTGGCCCATGACAGAGCTTTCCCAGACAGAAGGCTGACTACGAAAGCCACCTTAGACCTTTCAGTAGGAAACTGGTCCGACATCATCTCCAAGTGCAGGGAACATTGCGAAAGAAAGCCACGGCAAAACTTAGAGTCCCCATCAAATTTATCCGGCAAGGATAATCGTAGGCCAGAAGCGGCCACTCGCTGCAGAGGAGGTGCAGGAGCTGGCGGAGGAGATTGTTGCTGAAGCTGTGGTAATAGCTGCTGTAGCATCACGGTCAGTTGAGACAGCTGGTGGCCTTGTTGCGCTATCTGTTGCGACTGCTGGGCGACCACCGTGGTGAGGTCGGTGACAACTGGCAGTGGGACTTCAGCGGGATCCATGGCCGGATCTACTGTCACGATTCGGCTGGCAGGAGGTGGATCCTCTGTGCCAGAGAGGGATTGGCGTGGACCGTGTTGGTGGACCGGTTCTAAGTTGCTACTGGTATTCACCAGAGCCTGCCGCAAAGCGGGATGGTCTTGCAGCGGCGGTAGCAACCAGGTCGTATCCACCAGCAACGGCTCAACCTCTCTGACTGCTGAAGATAAGCGCGGTACAAGGGAGTAGACAAGAGCAAGGTCAGACGTAGCAGAAGGTCAGGGCAGGCAGCAAGGATCGTAGTCATGGGCAACGGCAGGAGGTCTGGAACACAGGCTAGGAACATACAAGGAAACGCTTTCACTGGCACAATGGCAACAAGATCCGGTGAGGGAGTGCAGGGGAAGTGAGGTATAAGTAGGGAGTGCACAGGTGAAAACACTAATTAAGCCTGCTGCGCCAATCAGTGGCGCAGTGGCCCTTTAAATTGCAGAGACCCGGCGCGCGCGCGCCCTAAGGAGCGGGGACGCGCGCGCCGGGACAAAACAGACGGGGAACGGGTCAGGTACGGGAGCCTGGAGGCGCATCGCGAGCGGGCGCCTCCCGCATCGCGAATCGCATCCCGGCTGGGAGTGATATTGCAGCGCACCCGGTCAGCAGGTCTGACCGGGGCGCTGCGAATGAGAGGATGCTGCGAGCGCTCCGGGGAGGAGCAGGGACCCGGAGCACTCGGCGTAACACATCTGTAGTCACCGTGGCCTGCACTAAAGTCAGTCTAACTACTGCAAGTCCAAGCAAGCCTGTGAGATCCTCCTGTGTCACTGGTCACCTCCCTGGGATATTTGGCTGTACTACAAAGACTATATCACCTGTCTTGCCTCAGTAAAGCTGCCGTTATCCTTAATCTGGTGTTGGTGTCTTCATTGCCCCTTCCTAACCCAGGATCAGCGGGATTACCTTTGGGTGGTTAGGGCTAAACCACGCCCTGGCATCACGACAAGAAGGGGTTAATACCATCAGCCCCTTGGGCCATACCATCTGCCTTGCATTGCACCCCGTCTCCACATTTCAGAACTGTACAAACGCTTTTGCGCTATCAATATTAAATGTGAGAAAAGCAAATTCCAAGAGGCAGGACATTCTTCTCTAGGTCTACAGTAGGAGCTTTTCCCATAAATAGCTTTTACTCTGTGTAATTGGAATTATTGAGCAGTGACCACATGATGTATGTCCATACTGCTAATATTGATAGATCCGTCCATACGTCCACAGAGTAAATATATCCCACATAAATCTCGGCTTATATACCTTTGTGTCTCATAGGAACGATGACGGATTGTGTGCAGATTTCTTTTGTGCGCTTTGTCTATCTCTATTTGCCTTGGTATCAGACTGTATGGTTAGGTGATAGGATTTCGATTACTGCGCAGAGTGTAAACAGGCAAAAAAAAATGTTAACAACTACTCATGGCAGGTATGTATCCGGACTGTGCCACGTCATGTGTGTAGGTCGATGTGATGAAATGTCAGCCACAAATCACACAGAATTCACTACAACTTTCTCATGTGAATTTTTTTCCTGAATCTAATGGTTCTTCACCTATTTGTTCATGAATCAGTGGGAACTGTAATGCAGATGTGGTGTCCCGGTACAGGACCTGGTCCTGTCCCTGTCTAAAGTCCCCACAGCTAGAGTCCCTCCATTTTCATAGGGCTCTCCTGCAGGGCTTACCCCTGGTCGCCTCATATAAATTCTGTTGATATATTATTTAAAGGGGTATTCCAGGCCAAAACTTTTTTTTATATATCAACTGCTCCGGAAAGTTAAACAGATTTGTAAATAACTTCTATAAAAAAATCTTAATCCTTCCAATAGTTATTAGCTTCTGAAGTTGAGTTGTTGTTTTCTGTCTAACTGCTCTCTGATGACTCACGTCCCGGGAGCTGTGCAGTTGCTATGGGGATATTTTCCCATCATGCACAGCTCCCGGGACGTGACATCATCATTGAGCAGTTAGACAGAAAACTTCAGAAGCTAATAACTATTGGAAGGATTAAGATTTTTTAATAGAAGTAATTTACAAATCTGTTTAACTTTCCAGAGCCAGTTGATATATATATAAAAAAAGGTTTTGCTTGGAATACCCCTTTAATGTACAGGAAATATAAATGTATAGGACCTTTCTCGGGTCATGTGATGTACAGTGGTGATGTATAGTTGTTTAAGAACCTTACTGGGTCATGTGATGTACCCAGAGTTCACTGGGTTCAGGATTTACAGGTTTGCTGACCAATGAACTTAATCCAGCCCCCGATTATATAAAGGGCTGTAGTCTGTCAATTCGCTCTCTTGTTCCTACACTCTCTTGGTTCTCGCTCTTGCTCTACTCTCTTCCTGCCAGACAATCAAGCAAGCACATTCAGCGCATCTAAATTCATCTAGGCCAAAGCCTGAAAGAACCTGCAGCCACTAAAACCGTGAGTTATCAAGCTCAATCTGTAAAATCCTGTGTGACTACTACCAGCTAAAATCTTATAATTAGTAGCACAGTGGCCTGCTTGAAAAACAGCTCATTATTTTAAGTCCCAGCAAAACCTGTGAGGAACCTGCATCCCGGTTCTCTCTAAAAGACTGCATAATTGTAAAGACTGTTGCATACCAGTGAAAGTAAAGTTTTCCGGTTACTTCATAAAATCTGCTGTGGACATTCTGCTTATTATCCCTGCCGTTTGTGGGCCGGTTGGCGGCAGGAACATTACTATTAAGCAAACCTCACCCTGGCGTCACGACAACCAAGGGTTAATACCACCAGACCCTTCATTCACCATTGCAACACCCCAGACACCACACAGAATTAGTCAGCCGTAGGGTTGCCACCTTTCTTGTAAAAAAATAACGGCCATGCTAATTTGAATAATTAATTACAGTGGTCCCTCAACATATTATGGTAATCCGTTCCAAATGAACCATCGTTTGTTGAGGGATCCGTGCAATGTAAAGTATAGGAAGCTGTACTCACCTGTCCCCTCTGCTCCGGACCCGCCCCCGCTGCCCTGGTTGTCGCACTCTATCGCTGTCGCCACGGACGTCTCTGCTTCCCGGGATCCTCACTCTCCACTCTCCGTCATCACGTCACTACGCACGCACGCCGCTCCTATTGTATGACGGGACGCCGTGCGCGTGACGTGATGACGATGAAGGAGAGCACCGGCGATGGAGGGGATCGTGAAGAGGATGCTCCGGAGCCCCGAGGACAGGTAAGTGATCGTCAGTGGACCACACGGGGCACCGTAAATGGCTATCCGGTGACATCTGAAGCAGTCTGCGCTGCCGGATAGCCGTTTATGCGATGGCCCCGACATACAAAAGCATTGTATGTTGATGCTGCCTTCAACATGCGATGGCCTCTGAGAGACCATCATATGCTGAAATGATCGTATGTCGGGGCCATCGTAGGTCGGGGGGGGGGGTCACTGTATATATGTGTAACATCACAGAATACACGTATGCAGAGGAAATTTTGTCTTATTCTGACCCCTATAACTCTATTACTTCTCCTTATACGGCCTGTATGAGGCTATTTTTTTGTGCCCCGATCTGTAGTTTTTAACAGTACCATTTTTGTTTTGATGTAACTTTTTGATCGCTTTTTTTTTATTTTTTATTTTTTTAAGCAAACACGGGAGTTGCAGTTAGTTACTGACTACAACTCCCAGCATGCCCTCATACAGCCTATGGGTCAGCAGCTGCCCCAAACGAAAACTACAACTCCAAGCATGTTGGACTATATTAGTATATAGTATAGGTCAGTGTTTTCCAACCAGGGGTGCCTCCAGCTGTTGCAAAACTACAACTCCCAGCATGCCCGGACAGCCAACGGCTGTCCGGGCTTGCTGGGAGTTGTAGTTTTGCAAAAGCTGGAGGTGCTCTGGTTGGGGAACACTAACCAGTACTATATACTACTATATAGTCACACATGCTGGGAGTTGTGGTTTTGCAACAGCTGGAGGCACTCTGGGAAACACTGTTATAGTGAATGGTGCAACAATCCACAAAATGTAGGATCGGTTGGATAAATACTGGCCATTGCATGGCTGGTACAGAATCTTTAATATAAAAATACCGTCAGGGTGGCCAAAATACTTGCTGTGCTGGAAAAATACCAGCCAGGTGGCAACCCTAGTCAGCCTTAGCTATGCTTCCCGCCATCTTAGGACCACTTGGGTATGTCAGCAGTGACCAGGGACCATAGAAAAAAAGAGTCCAAAACCAATACAATCAAATGCAACAAAAGTTGAACCCTTTCCCAACCACCCAAATTTTCCAGAATGTAGATTGTTGATGTTTTCTCCTAAACTTCTCTCCATAACTGTATTTATTTAAAAAAAAAATTGAGTTCCGTTGCGATTTATTTTTTGAAGGACAAGTTGTCCTTTTTTACCGGAACCCTTTATTTTCCCATGAAATGGGTTACAAAGCCATAAAAAAAAAAAATATTTGTAGGGCAAAAAAAATAAATAAAGTCAATATATGGTAAAATTACAGGTACCACATTTGGTTAATTTTTGTTTCTTTTTATGATAAATAAAAATAAAATACTTGAAAAATAAAAATAAAAATCTGTGCATCGCCATGTTCGGGCCCCTCTAACTTTTTTTTTTTTTTTTTTTTAGCCGTGAGTAATAGTTTTTACTGGTCCCACTTTTTGTGTAACAATGATTTTTTGATCACTTTTAATACAATTTGAAAAAATGAATATTAGGGATTTTGGCATTTGGAGTTGTTTTGCGTTTATGCCGTTGACCATGCAGGATCAGCAATGTGACATTAAGGAGCTAATTAAATCAATGAGTTGTTTGTACACGTAGGTAGGTCCTCCAGAGTAACAAAAACTCCTGGTAGCTTCTTTTCAAAATCGCCATAAGATGGTGATCATTAAACAGAGGACTCCCCTCAATTAAAAGGGGTACTCCGGTGGAAATCATCTGTTTTCAAATTTACTGGTGCCAGAAAGTTATACAGATTTTTCATTACTTCAATTTAAAAATCTTAACCCTTCCAGTACTTATCAGCTGCTGTATGCTCCAGAGGAAGTTGTGTTGTTCTTTCCAGTCTGACCACGTTACTCTCTGCTGCCACCTCTGTCCATTTCAGGAGCTGTCCAGAGCAGATAGGTTTGTTATGGGGATTTACTCTGGATAGTTCCTGACACAGACAAAGGTGTCAGCAGAGTGCACTGTTGTCAACCTGGAAAGAACTACACAACTTCCTCAGTAGTATACAGATGCTGATAAGTAATGGAAGGATTAAGATTTTTAAATAGAAGTAATTTACAAATCTGTTTAACTTTCTGGCACAAGTTGGTTTGAAAAAAAAAAAAAAAAGTTTACCACAGGAGTACCCCTGTGCCCGGTCCCGGTATATAGCGCAGGGTCGTTCCCGGCGGCTAATGATAGCCGGGACCCTGGGCTAATAGAGTGCAGCACTGATCGTTGTGCCGTGTGTTATTAACCCTTTAGATGCAGCGTTCAAAGTTGATCGCCATGTCTAAAATGAAAGTAAAAGCTGATCGGGACCATCGCGGTGAAATCGCGATGTCCCGATCAGCTAGAACACAAGCGAAGGTCCCCTTACCTGCCTCTGTCACGTCTGATCGGCGATTGATTGCTCCAAGCCTGAAACAACAATGATCTGTGTATGAGATCGGTATGTGCAGTGTAATAGCCTCTAGAGGGGGCTATAACACTGCAAAAAAAAAAAAAAGGGTGAAAAAAAAGTTAATAAAGATCATGAAAAAATTTATAAAAAGAGATCAAAAAGTACGATCAATATAAAAATGGTACTGATAAAAACTTCAGATCACGGCGCAAAAAATGAGTCCTCATACCAGCCCAGACGCAGATAAATGTAAAAGTTATAGGGGTCAGAATATGATAATTTTAAACGTATACATTTTCCTGCATGTAGTTATGATTTATTTTAGAAGTAATACAAAATCAAACCTATATAAGTAATGTATCATTTTAACCGTGTGGACCTACAGAATAAAGATAAGATGTAATTTTTTCCGAAAAATGCACTGCGTAGAAATGGAAGCATCCAAAAGTTACAAAATGGCATTTTTTTTCATAAATTTTTTCGCACAATTAATTTTTTTTCCCGCTTCGCCGTGGATATTTTGGTAAAATGACTAATGTCTCTGCGAAACAGAATCGGTGGTGCAAAAAATAAGCCATCATATGGAATTTTAGGTGCAAAATTGAAAGCGTTATGATTTTTAGAAGGCGATGAGGAAAAAATGAAAATGCAAAAACGGAAAAACCCTGCATCCTTAAGGGGTTAAGTCAGTATTTCCAGTTAAGGAATATACAAATCCTCAAAAAAAAAAATCCCTATTAAATCAGTGGGACCTGTCAGGGCTCTACTGTTTCTGAAAGCAAAATTGAGGCACAAACTACACAAATGATTTTGCTGTCAAAAATCTAGAAGGAATGATAAAAGGCAACAGTATTGATACTTTCCTCTGGTCTTTTCCATCACGTTTATGTTGTGAAATGGAAGGAAAAAACATTGGATCACGAATCATAACAAATCATGATGGATTATCATGGATTATAATGTAGCCATCACAGAACTCGATCGGACACCATGACAGCAGTGTTCCTAAATAATACAATGCATTACGGGGGGGGCAAGGGGGCGTGGCTGTGATTTCATGACCCCCCGCCACCCACACCCAGCATTCTAAACAAACGCCAGGTGCTGCACAGAGATTTGGATAGGGGATAAGATGTCTAGGGGCAGAGTACTCCTTTAAGGTGCTTTCACCTTTCCTCTTTCACGATTACATGGAGACGTTTGCATACACATTATCTGTTAGGAAACATATATTTGGAGAAAACCCCTCTATTTGCATATCCCCCTCTATTTGCCTGAGTCCCTTTCATGTAAGTCAATAATATCTCCCAACATCCAACCATCTCACACTTCTCTTGCCTTCTGGCCAAACTGTAAGTCCTGAAACAGATAGTAGACTCTAAGAAGACAAAAGGACAGGGAGGCCCCAAGGGACACATCACTATTTGTTCTGATATTCCCAAAGAAACTGATATTTGCTGCAGTTACCAGACATGTCTGTGTTTGCTTTCAGTGAAATAAAAGCGAGAGTAATACGCAAGTAAACCGAGGCTTTTGGGTTATTGATCTTCAAAGAGATGTGTAAAAATGATCTACCAGACAAACATTGGAATAAAAAGCATAAGAACATTATATACTAAAGCAGGTATTAAATGGTGAATTGGCTGGTGTCTTCATGAATAGTGATGAACAGCAGGGGCCATATATTCGAATTCACGACATTTCGCGAATATATGGACGAATATTCGTCCTATGTTTGCCAAATTTGCATATTCGCTATGTTCATTTTTTTATGCAAAAATTCGTAATGAAATTCGCATTGTGCGCATGAGCAATTATATAGGGAGGGATCAGTGTCCAGTCTGGAAGTGCCGATATTCTCATGAATATTCGTATGAATATTTGCATAAATTAGCATATAAAAAAGAAAATATTCATCATTACGAATATATATCGCTATAATCTAAATACTTACAAAATCGCGAAGCGCCGATATTCACGGTAAAAATTAGCATTTCGAATATTTGCGTGCAACACTATTCATGAAACTGAAAATGGTCCCTCAACTTTTTGGGGAAGAGGAAAAAAAGTCAAAGGGTCTGTGTGGTGGTAAGACCTCGGCTTGCTTTTTACAAAAAACATCGGAAAAGTCCTGGTAGGCCTTAGGCAGGCCTGGCAGAGGCGAAGCGATGGTTACTTGACTGATGGGTGAAGTCTTAAGGCATCGCTTGTGACAGGTTGGACCCCAACTTCTAATGTCCCCAGAAGACCAGTCGAGCGTAGGTGAGTGGCGCTGGAGCCAAGGCAAGCCAAGTAGAACTTCAGAAGTACAGTTGGGAAGCAAAAAATTCAATTTCCTCATGATGGAGGACACCTACGTTCATGTGCAAGAGCTCTGTGCGATAGCGCACGGTACAGTCCAGATTCTGTCCGCTCATGGAGGAAATGAAGAGAGGCTTGTCGAGACGAGTCACAGGGATGTTGAATCTGTTGACTAATGAGGCCGCAATGAAATTTCCTGTTGAACCAGAGTCCAGAAAGGCCATGGCAGAAAAGGCAGTTTTAGCAGGCAAAGAAATCCGTACTGGAATAGTCAGGCGTGGAGAGGTTGAATCCACACCCAGTAACGCCTCTCCCACGTTTACTAGGTGCGTGCATGTTCCCAGACGCGGAGGACGAAGAGGACAGTCCTTAAGGAAATGCTCAGAGCTCGCACAGTAAAGGCAAAGGTTCTCATTCCTACGGCGAGTCCTCTCAAGTTGGGTCAGGCGAGACCAATCCACTTGCATAGCCTCCTCGGCGGAAGGCACAGTAACAGGTTGCAGCGGATGCTTAAAGAGAGGAGTTAGGCGGGGACACCGCCTGGTGTGAACAAGATCCTTTTCTTGGCATAGCTCCTGTCGCCTTTCTGAAAAACGTCAATGTGGGTGGCCAAATGAATTAGTTCAGACAGGGTTGAGGGTATCCCTCGTGCGGCCAGAACATCTTTGACGTGGCTGGATAAACCTTTCTTGAAGGTCGCGCAGAGAGCATCATTATTTCAGGCTAAGGCTGGGTCCACACTACGTTTTGTCCCATACGGGAGCGCATACGGCAGGGGGGAGCTAAAAGCTCGCGCTCCCGTATGTGACCGTATGCGCTCCCGTATGCCATTCACTTCAATGAGCCGACCGGAGTGAAACGTTTGGTCCGGTCGGCTCATTTTTGCGCCGTATGCGCTTTTTAGGTCCGGTTGTAAAAGCGCATACGGCGCAAAAATGAGCCGACCGGACCGAACGTTTCACTCCGGTCGGCTCATTGAAGTGAATGGCATACGGGAGCGCATACGGTCACATACGGGAGCGCGAGCTTTTAGCTCCCCCCTGCCGTATGGGCTCCCGTATGGGACAAAACGTAGTGTGGACCCAGCCTAATTCTGAGGCAAGAGTCCGAAACTGAATGGCGTAATCACCCACAGAAGAGTTTCCTTCGACTAGGTTCAACAAAGCCGTCTCGGTAGAAGAAACCCGGGCTGGTTCCTCAAAGACAGAGCGTACTTCTGAAAAGAAGGTCTGGACTGAAGCGGTGGCAGGATCATTGCGGTCCCAAAGTGGAGTGGCCCAAGACAATGCCTTTCTAGAGAGTAAGCTGCCACCTTTGACCGTTCAGTAGGAAATTGGTCAGCCAACAGCTCCAAGTGCAGAGAACACTGGGTCAGGAAGCCACGGCACAACTTAGAGTCCCCGTCAAACTTGTCCGTTAGAGAAAGACGGATTCTGGTGCTGGAAGCGGCAGTTTGCAGTTGAGGAGCTGGCGGAGAAGATGGCTGTAGAGGCAGAAGTTGCTGAACCATTGCAGCCAGTTGTGACAACTGATGTCCTTGTTGGACTGCCTGTTGAGACTGTTGGGCCACAACGGAGGTGAGGTCTCCAAGGCTTGGTAGCGACACCTCAGCGGAATCCATGGCTGGATCTACTGTCAGGATCCGGGCTGGCGGGTTGAGGAGGACACTGGAGGTGGATCCTCTGTGCTAGAGAGGTGATGGCGTGGGCCGTACCGGGGGAACGGAGTCTAAGGGGTTACTGGTATTCACCAGAGCCCTCCGCAAAGTGGGATGGACTTGCTGCGGCAGGTAACCCCCAGGTCGTTCCACCCGGTAGCGACTCAACCCCTCTGGCGGCTGAGATGACGCAGTACTAAAGGACAAGGCAAGGCAAGGTCAGATGAAACAGAAGGTCAGGGCAGGCGGCAAGGTTCGTAGTCAGGGGTAACAGCAAAGGTTCTAGAAACACAGGCAAAGGACACACTGGAAACGCTTTCTCTAGGCACTAGGCAACAAGATCCGGCAAGGAGAGGAAGGGGAAGTGGGTTTATATGGAAATGGCAGTGATTAAACTTGATTGGGCACCAATTAGTGGTGCACTGGCCCTTTAAATTTCAGAGAGCCAGCGTGCGCCGGGATGGGACAGAGGAAGGACTGGGCAGGTGAGAAGTGATATGGGATGCGATTCGTGAGCGGGCACGTCCTGTCCCGTGGATCGCATCCCCTCCGGTGACAGGGTAGCAGCGCTCTAGGTCAGCAGTGACGCCGCGAGCGCTCCAGGGAGGCAGCAGGACCCGGAGCGCTCAGCGTTACAATATATAGGTACAAGAAAGTAAATTTTCTTTTAATGCAATTGGAAAATAAAATTTTCAAAATCATCTGGTGTCAAAAAGTTAAACAGATTTGTAAATGACTTCTATTTAAGAATCTTAATCCTTCCATTACTTATCAGCTGCTGTATACTGCATAGAAAGTTGTGTAGTTATTTTCTGTCTGACCACAGTGCTCTCTGCTGACACCTCTGTCCGGGTCAGGAACTGTCCAGAGTAGGAGAAAATCCCAATAGAAAACCTCTCCTGCTCTGGACAGTTCCTGACATGGACAGAGGTGTCAGCAGAGAGCACTGTGGTCAGACTGGAAAGAACTACACAACTTCCTCTGTAGTGCACAGCAGTTGATAAGTACTGGTAGGATTAAGATTCTTAAATCGAAGTAATTTACAAATCTGTATAACTTTCTGGCACCAGTTGATATAAAAATTTTTTTTTCCACCAGAGTACCCCTTAAAGTAAAAAAGGCAGTATAAACAATAAGTCCACCATATAACAGTTTTTTATTTTTATTTTATTTTAGACAAGGTTCTCCAAAATGTAACCATGTTTCAGCACAGACTACATAGTAATTTTGCAGCGTTTGCTGCTCACATCACACCTACAGTAAACCTCCTACATTTCATATACAGTATAACACAAAAAATATGAAGAAATATATAATTTTTATTGAAAGCAACCATCTAAACAAAAATTTGGGATGGGGTCAACTATATCACAGTCCAATATCATAAATAATGGCGACCACTAAATAAATATACTATATAAAGAGCTGAAATACAGAAACGGCTTCAAAAATATGAAAATAGAAATGAACCAATTAGCCCAGAAATATTAGTAAAATCAATATGAGTAAATACTTAAAAATTAGATTATTTGAAATAAGCACAAAAAAGTTTGTCCCCTAAGAAATATCAACAGAGGACCGACTGGATCACTACAATTCCCTATCACTGGTAGACATGGCGATATGCTGCTCTGTGACTGCAGATTCCACCTCAGTACCTGACACGTGTTTCATCCCCACAACTTCCTCAGGGGTACATAGATATAGGAGGAGTGAGCTATTTATCTACACAGCAAAATAAATAACAGCTGTGGCTACAATATACTCATACTGACTACTTATTTATGTGCCAATGTCAGATGGGTGTGCCCCTGAGACCTCACCGGTCCAGAAGAGAATTACCCTGCTCAACCTCTGATCTATGACATATTTCTCCCTATAACTGTGGGAGAAACCTGTCGATCATAGGCAGGTGGGCAATAAAGAATAATGGAGAGTCTTCTCTGGCAGCACTTGGAGTGTGCTTCCTAATGTAAGTGCTTGTAATCTACAGTATATACTGGCATAAGCGACCGCTCACTGAAAATCGCATGCCTGTCACTTTATAATGTTGCCTTTAGTGAGGGCAGAATAACTAGTAAGCTAGCATCCGACAGGACACAACAAAACATATAATACAATAGACAGGACATTGAAAACAAAACGCAATACAAAAATTAAACCAAGTGCAATAAATGAAATAAATATATTAACAAAGTGCAGAGTGTACAAAATAAATAAAATAATAAAATAGGGTAAATCACAAACATTTCTCCAGTATGGTTCAATATGTATAAAAAATACAACTGTATAATAAATGTAAATAAACACCTACAAAATGTCCCAGCTAAGCCTACTGTAGATCAGAGAAGATTGATTTTACCATTTTCTTTCAGGATACTACACTGTGCTCATAGACTTTTTATGTGATATGACTCTTTCCTAAGGTCCAAGAGGTGTGAGGGGTATTGTGTCTCCTCGGTGTGACTGCCAAACTGGTATAGGGATATGCAAGGTAATGTACCCGGGGAAAATTATAGAAAGTCGCTCTCCTCCAGAAGGAAAAAAAAAGCTGGTTCTCTAGTGCCAAGTGGGTTCTTGTATGGTTTTCCAAAAAAATATTCACACTAGTATTTGGAAGCTTCATCAATATTTTCTAGGGCTCGTTTGATAAGGATAATACACAAAAGTATTTATGTATTTGTAGTGTCAGAGCACCAATGGCTGTCCTATGGCTTCAGACTGTTTCCAGGCAGACCTGCAGCACTGGTGTTGGGCCCACTGAGAGACTTCTTGTTCTATTAAAGGGGTACTTCACTGGCCAGCTATCCCCAGCTATCATGCCCCCTCCCGTAGGCTTGCATTGAGGGGCGGAGCGTGATGTCACACGGGGGCGGAGGCGTGACGTCACCCGCCGCCGGCCTTCTGGTCGTCGGTAATCAGACCCGGGGCGAACACGCTCCTGGGACTGATTACAAACGGGGTGCCACGTGCAAGATCCCGGGGGTCCCCAGCGACAGGACTCCCGCGATCAGGCATCTTATCCCCTATCCTTTGGATAGGGGATAAGATGTCTAAGCACCGGAGTACCCCTTTAATTATGTTTTGCATTCCATTGAGAAATGTATATATTTTTATATTTCTTTAATTGTTTATATTCAGTTGTATATGAACTATGTTACTGTACCCTTAACCCCTTAAGGACTCAGGGTTTTTCCGTTTTTGCACTTTCGTTTTTTCCTCCTTACCTTTTAAAAATCCTAACCCTTTCAATTTTCCACCTAAAAATCCATATTATGGCTTATTTTTTGCGTCGCAAATTCTACTTTGCAGTGACATTAGTCATTTTACCCAAAAATGCACGGCGAAACGGAAAAATAAATCATTGTGCGACAAAATCGAAAAAAAATGACATTTTGTAACTTTTGGGGGCTTCCGTTTCTACGCAGTGCATATTTTGGTAAAAATTACACCTTATCATTATTCTGTAGGTCCATACGGTTAAAATGATACCCTACTTATATAGGTTTGATTTTGTCGCACTTCTGGAAAAAATCATAACTACATGCAGGAAAATTTATACGTTTAAAAATGTCATCTTCTGACCTCTATAACTTTTTTATTTTTCCACGTACAGGGCGGTATGAGGACTCATTTTTTGCGCGTGATCTGAAGTTTTTATCGGTATAATTTTTGTTTTGATCGGACTTTTTGATCACTTTTTATTCATTTTTTTAATGGTATAAAAAGTGACCAAAATACGCTTTTTTGGACTTTGGAATTTTTTTGCGCGTACGCCATTGACCGTGCGGTTTAATTAATGATATATTTTAATAGTTCGGACATTTACGCATGCGGCGATACCACATATGTTTATTTATTTATTTTTTTACACTGTTTTATTTTTTTTATGGGAAAAGGGGGGTGATTCAAACTTTTATTAGGGAAGGGGTTAAATGACCTTTATTAACACTTTTTTTTTACTTTTTTTTTGCAGTATTATAGATTCCATAGGGACCTATAACACTGCACACACTGATCTCTTATACTGATCATTGTTATCCCATAGGGACCTATAACACTGCACACACTGATCTCCTATTCTGATCACTGGCGTGTATTAACACGCCTGTGATCAGCATTATCGGCGCTTGACTGCTCCTGCCTGGATCTCAGGCACGGAGCAGTCATTCGTCGATCGGACACCGAGGAGGCAGGTAAGAGCCCTCCCGGTGTCCGATCAGCTGATTTCACCGCGGCGATCCCGAACAGCCCGACTGAGCAGCCGGGTCACTTTCAGTTTCACTTTAGAAGCGGCGGTCAGCTTTGACCGCCGCTTCTAAAGGGTTAATACCGCACATCGCCGCGATCGGCGATGTGTGGTATTAGCCGCGGGTCCCGGCCGTTGATGAGCGCCGGGACCGGCGCGATATGATGCAGGATCGCGGCGCGATCCCGCTTCATATCGCGGGAGACGGCGCAGGACGTAAATATACGTCCTGCGTCGTTAAGGGGTTAAAGGGGTACTCCGGTGGAAAACTTTATTTATTTATTTTTAAATATTATATATATTTTTTTTTATCAACTGGTGCCAGAAAGTTAAACAGATTTGTAAATTACTTCTATTAAAAAATCTTAATCCTTCCAGTACTTATTAGTTGCTGAATACTACGGAGGAAACAATTTTCTTTTTGGAACACAGTGCTCTCTGCTGACATCTCTGTCCATTTTAGGAACTCTCCAGAGCAGCATATGTTTGCTATGGGGATTTTCTCCTACTCTGGACAGTTCTTAAAAAGGACAGAGAGGTCAGCAAAGAGCACTGTGCTCGTGATGTCAGCAGAAAGCTCTGTGTTCCAAAAAAAAAAAAAATTTCCTCTGTAGCAGCTAATAAGTACTGGAAGGATTAAGATTTATAATACAAGTAATTTAAATATCTGTTAAACTTTCAGGCACCAGTTAATTTAAAAACAATAAGTTTTCCACCGGAGTACCCCTTTAAGTGAGGAGCTGTGTAAACCCCATGTGACCCTGCCTGTCAATGGGAACCCCTACATTTTTCCCCATATAGTGTAGTGGGGGAGGAGTTGCCCCAATTCAGCCTAGAGCTGTGAGCAGAGCACAAATGTGCTACCTGGACCAATCTTCAAGTCTTTCAAGTCAGTATTAATTCATTTGGTGAAAGCACCACAAATCCCAGCAAGGCAACAGGGCTCCCAAGGTGTTACGCTGCATCTTCTCACCCAGCATCAGACTGTGTAATACCATCTGCACCAGCTCAGTAAAGACAGTTATCCGTAACCTGACATCGTGTGTTCATTTACTCCCCATGTCTGGCCCAGGAGAAGCTGTCTCCAACCTCGGACTGTGTATAGGATAACGGTGCTCTGGCGTCACAAAGTGATAAGGTATTTCTCCTCACATCCCGTGGTACCACATACTCAGCAATATCTGGTTAGTCAGATTTGGTTTAAATCTCTTTTATATCAATATTCTATTACTTGACCATTTTCCATTAAAACACAACAGCCCTCCAGAAAGAATAAGACTCTGACAAATATATATTTATGGCACTGCTTCCAAAGAGAAGGTACAAGAGAAATTTTTATGGGAATCCAAACAAGCTTGGGGCAGAAATAGGTGCTTTCTTTTAGTGCAAACACGAAAATACAATTGAAAGGTAAATGTAATTGATGTCAGGTCACTTCCCCGAAAGCAAACATGGCAGTGTTTAGACGGGAGCAGTACCTGCTGTACATAGATATTTCTTCCAGGCATAGCGTTAACATATGACTGACAAACCAGAAGAAATCCATGTGAATACCCCACAGGGCATAGTTTATCTACTGAGGTGCTTGATGCCCGTGTGAACTAAACATGGAGTACAAACAGAAAACTGGTGTCAACATCTCAGGCACTACCACATGAGCTGTCACACTTGTTATTTATACCAGGACCAGACATATCCTGAACACATGATCTGTGATGAATCAACTAAGGATAATACCTGCCACCATTACCACTGTCCCTTTTGTCTTCTGTTTTGTAGGCCACTGAGATTGATGTGTTACTTGTCAGGAAATGAGGGGAGGACCTGGGTGTTTGTGCAGGCCATGAAGAGCCCTGATAGTGACCCAGGCATAAAGTTGTGCCATTGGGTTAAAGGGGTACTCCGGTGCTTAAAGCTATCACGCCCTCTCCCGTAGGTTTGCATTGAGGGGTGGAGCGTGACGTCACACGGGGGCGGAGGCGTAACGTCACACGCCGCCGGCCGTGCGGTCGAGCGTAATCAGACCCGGAGCGGACACGCTCCGGGGACTGATTACAAACGGGGTGCCGTGTGCATGATCGCGGGCGTCTCCAGTTGCGGGACTCCCGCGATCAGGCATCTTATCCCCTATCCTTTGGATAGGGGATAAGATGTGTAAGCACCGGAGTACCCCTTTAAGGCATTGTGTATGTTGCATGTGCACTACTCGGGGATGCCAGGAATCGATATGTGATTGGTGGCAGCACAAGATGGTTCTCCTCAAGGTGGGGCTGTAGCCATAGCAACACAGTAGGATAAGTTGCATAGCCCAATGTGGCAGAAACTTCTGAACAATCAAGACCCCTGACCCTGATTTAAGGACAGCGCTGTGAGGTTGGGTCACATTCATTAGATTTGCTGAACTACAAGCCGAACACTTCTTACAGGTTAGGCTCCAATTATATAGGACATTGGACATGTAGCAATTTCCTACCATACTTCAGGGCAAGAACAAGATAGATCGTGGCTTCCCTGTTAGCCTAAAGGTAGCCATACACATTTGTTTAGTCAACAGATGTCTCTACCAGTCCCTTCTTACAATCCAAAGTTTGGCCCAGCCGAGCGGTCACGCCTAAAAAATGGAAAAAGGAGAGGTCTGCCAAACTCCTCTGGCGGCTGCTAATCTCTTTAGGACAGTGGTTCCTAATCTTTTTTTGCTGTAATGCATCCCCCATATTAGCAACACATTTATAATTAATGTAGTTTCTGTTATTTCAAGTTCATTTGCATTTCTTTACTCCATATACCTTCCCCAGCCCCCCTGCTTCTCTTCCAATCTCCATTGGCCTTCTGCTCCTGTCCCAATCTCTCTAGGCCCCCTTCTCCCCTCTATCCCCCCAGGCCCCTTGCTCTTCTCCATATCTTCTCAGGACCCCTGAACCTTTCCATATGTGGTAGCCCTTGGGGGGTGTATGGTAGGGATGGTATGATGTTGGTATATGAGGGGTTAATATTAACCCAGTCACTCGTGATGCCAGGGTGAGGGCTGGTATGCTAAATCTATGTTCTGGCCTATCGCCGCCCTTCCCAGAAGCGATAGGTGCAATGAAATGACTGAAGGTCCACAAGCAGATTTAACTTGAACTTGAATAACTTTACTGCAGTACTTGCAATATCCAATACGTAGTAACAGTCTCATATAACAGTTCTTAGGTTGCTTAGCGACTGACAGAAGTTGCGGACCCTGCATGAAACTTATAGTCTCTGAATTTAGGGAATGATGTGCAGATCCGTCTGGATTTAGGGGAAATATTGAGTCCGGTGATACTGCAGAGTGCTTAGGGGATGACACACTCTATAATTTAGATCATTCAGCCATTGCCGCAAGGCTCAGGCCTAACTCACTGCGATTACTGAGATATATGTCTTCTCTCATCAAGAGCCAGGAGAAAGAGAGCGAAAAGATGGCCGCCGCTCCCTTATATGGGCAGGGGGCGTGGCGATTTTGATTGGTCCGAACATCTGCCACTCACTTTACATGTTATCATGGGATTGCTTACATCACAGGATCTATATACATTGCAAAACACAAAATGAGGCTAGAGATACCAAAGTGAGGCCTGGAACGCATCCAGAACGAGGCTTGGAACGCATCACATGACCTGAAGGCCCTGCGACACCATGGAAACCAATAATTAACCATTTATATACAGAAATAATACTATTTACGTTATTCTATGGATAAATTAGGAATCTATACACTATAATAGAGGCGACTAGGGGCGGACTGACTAACAGATATTACTAAGTCCTAGGGACTCTGGCTACGGGGACCCATAGATAAATAAGTACCGAATGAAATGCGGTACTGGGACACCACACATATCTCACTAGGCCCCTGCTCCTCTCCATATCTCCCCATGTCCCCTGCTCCTCTCCCAATCTCCCCTGGCCCCCTGCTCCTCTCCATATCTCCCCAGGCCCCCTGCTCCTCTCCCTATGTCCCCTGCTCCTCTCCCAATCTCCCCAGGCCCCCAGCTCCTCTACTAATCTCCCCAGGCCCCCTACTCATCTCCCTATCCCCAGCGGGTCCCTCTGACTCACAGGTGACATCTTCTCTGATCAGAGCCTTTGAATTCTTTCCTTTTCTTCACTATCTGGCCTGCCACAAAGATTTCTTAGTCTTCGACTAAACCTTGTCTCCACAGAACCTGCCAGACAAACATTTTAGGCTCCTTTCTACACACGCCCCATGTTTATTGCCACACAAAGTGAAAGTGCCTGCTTTGTGCCCCCATGTAGTAGTTAGGCCCCCTGCCTGCCCCCATATAGCAGTAGACTGTAATCATACTGTCCCCATACAGTAGTAGGCCCCCACACTGCACCCCGTATAGCTGTAGGTCCCCAGTCTTTAGAAGCAATGGAGCACCTAAGTTGACGTGGCAGTAACTGTCCACAGCAGCCCAGTCCTTCTGCCCTGCTCCTCAGGGGCAGCGACATCAACTAGTACCAGCAGCCACTGCTCACTTCTCTTAAAGTAAAAGCCACTCTAAGAATAGACAGTACAGGCTGCAGCCAATTTGGAAGCAGTGATCAGTGGCTGCGACCTCCATTATGTTTTTTGTTTTTTTGCATACCCCCAGGAGAACTGCTAAAGTCCCCTTAGGAACCACTGTTTTATAAGATGTAACACATTTAAAATCCGTAATACCTGACCCACTTTTCGTTTCATGTCATCTGTAGGTCAGTTGGTTCTGCACAAATCAGTGGAGCATTTGTTCATGAAGGTGCCTAAGGTCCAAAATACAAGATGCATAGAGTAGTGATTCCCAACCAGGGTGCCTCCAGGTGTTGCAAAACTACAACTTCCAGCATGCCCCGACAGCCAGACTGTCCGGGCATGCCGGGAGTTGTAGTTTTGCAACAGCTGGAGGCACCACGGTTAGGAAACAGCGCCATAAAGAGTGAATACAATACTATTATATTGTAATAGTCGGTTACCAAAGGTGAGCCCATACGTGAAGTCTGTGTAACGTTCCGCTTCACCTCAGAGAAACCTATAGACCTAATGACAGCTCCTCCTCGCTCAGTGTAAAGCTGCTGAAAGCCGAAATGGGTTTCATGTGTCTTGTGTGAGTCTTAACTGCATAGGTTTGGCCACTTGTTGATGGTTTCACTTGCAGGTCGATGACATGGAGTTTCCAAGGGAAAAAAGAAAAACAGTTCAAATGGTCACCTAATGGCTGCAGTGAGTGATATATATAGGATACGACACAAATATGAATTTCTGTGTGTTTTTACAAAAAGGGTCAATGCGTAGGTTGACCTTAAATACGCCTACAAAGATATATTCGAGAATTCCCTAAAATTCCTAAAAAAAATGTTATGATACCATTGTTGTTTTGATGGAAATTTTTTATCATTTTTTTTCATCAATTTTTGATATACGATGTGACCAAAAATCAGCAATTCCGACGTTGACATCAAATATGTTTTCGTTTTTATTTCTTTATTTCATTTTTTAAATAGGAAAAGGGGATGAATTATATTTTTGTTAGGAGAGAGGATTTTTTTGCATAATTTTTTTTTCAATATTAATTTAACACTTTTTAAGTCCCATAGGGGACTTTTATATGCAAACATAGCACTTACTGATCAGTACTATCAGCGCTCTTCTTGTACAGCCCAGCTTTGCAGGCAGCACACAAAGATCGCTCATCCTGCATGGCAGAGGCTGATAAGAGACACTCAGGGGCCAGTTGCACTCATTGGACCCCACAATTGCACTGTGGGGTTATCCAATGAGCCCCCTGGAAACCCACCAACACCTCCAATTTTATCATAGATGTCATGTTCGACATTGATCAAGCCATCTCTAGGGTTAATAGGGTTAATCACTGATGTCTGCCATTATTAGTGAGTCCCATTATTAGTGAACTCACCATGAAGGAAGGCAGCTCATGCGCTTGCCCCATGGCTGTGCCGTAAATGTACTGCGCCATGCGCACAGTTACTCGCTGCAGCACCGTACCCTTACGCCATGTGTCCTTAACCCTTAAGGACCCAGCCAATTTTCAGTGTAGGACCCGGCCATTTTTTGCACATCTGACCACTGTCACTTTAAGTATTAATAACTCTGGGATGCTTTTATCTTTCATTCTGATTCCGAGATTGTTTTCTCGTGACATATTCTACTTTATAATAGTGGTAACATTTTGTCGATACTTGCATAATTTCTTGGTGAAAAATTCCAAAATTTGATGAAAAAATTGAAAATGTTGCATTTTTTTTTAACTTTCACGCTCTCTGCTTATAAGGAAAATGAATATTCCAAATAAATTATATATTGATTAACATATACAATATGTCTACTTTATATTTGCATCATAAAGTTGATATGTTTTTACTTTTAGAAGACATCTGAGACAATCTTCATTTTTTACACTCGAATGTTCTTGTAGACCCAGTTTTAGAATTTTTGCAAGGGGTAATAGGAGAAAAATCCCCCCAAAATTTGTAACCCAATTTCTCTCGAGTAAGAAAATACCTCATATGTGTATGTCAAGTGTTCGGCGGGCGCAGTAGAGGGCTCAGAAGGGAAGGAGCAACAATGGGATTTTGGAAAGTGAATTTTGATGAAATGGTTTTTGGGGGGCATGTCACATTTAGGAAGCCCCTATGGTGCCAGAACAGCAGAAAACCCCCCACATGGCATACCATTTCTGAAACTACACCCCTCAAGGCACGTAACAAGGGGTACAGTGAGCCTTAACACCCCCCAGTTGTTTGACGACTTTTCGTTAAATTCGGATGTGTAAATGAAAAAAAAAAATTTCACTCATTTTTACAAAAGGTAATGGGAGAAAATGCCCCTCAAAATTTGTAACGCCATCTCTTCTGAGTATGGAAATACCCCATGTTAGGACGTAAAATGCTCTGTGGGTGAACTACAATGCTCAGAAGAGAAGGAGTCACATTTGACTTTTGGAAAGCAAATTTAGCTGAAATGGTTTTTGGTAGGCATGTCACATTTAGGATGCCCCTATGGTGCCAGCACAGCAAAAAAAAAAAAATGAAAAAAAAAAAAACACATGGCATACTATTTTGCAAACTACACCCCTCAAGGAACGTAACAAGGGGTATAGTGAGCCTTAACACCTCACAGGTGTTTCACGACTTTTTATTAAAGTTGGATGTACAAATGAAAAAAAAAACATTTTTCCACTAAAATGCTGGTTTTCCCCCAAATTTTACATTTTTACAAGGGGAAATCGGAGAAAATGACCCCCAAAATTTGTAACTCCTTTTCTTCTGAGTATGGAAATACCCAATGTGTGGACGTCAAGTGCTCTGCTGGCGAACTACAATGCTCAGAAGAGAACGAGCGCCATTGAGCTTTTAAAGAGTGAATTTGTTTGGAATGGGAGTAAGGGGCCATGTGCGTTTACAAAGCCCCCTGTGGTGCCAGAACAGTGGACCCCCCACATGTGACCCCATTTTGGAAACTACACCCCCCACAGAATTTAATAAGGGGTGCAGTGAGTATTTAGACCCCACTGGCGTTTCACAGATCTTTGGAACAGTGGGCTGTGCAAATGAAAAATAAAATTTTTCATTTTCACGGACCACTGTTCCAAAAATCTGCCAGACACCTGTAGGGCGTCAATGCTCACTGTACCCCTTATTACATTACATGAGGGGTGGAGTTTCCAAAATTGGGTCACATGTGGGGGGGGGGGGTCCATTGTTCTAACACTATGGGGGCTTTGTAAACACATGTGGCCTTCAATTCCGGACAAATTTTCTCTTCAAAAGCCCAATGACGCTCCTTCTCTTCTGAGCATTGTAGTTTGCCCGCAGAGCACTTTACATCCACATATGGGGTATTTTCTTACTCAGAAGAAATGGGGTTACAAATTTTGGGGGGCTTTTTTTCCTATTTTCCCTTGTGAAAATGAAAAATTTAGGGTAACACCAGCATTTTAGTGAAATTTTTTTTTTTTCATTTTCCCATCCAACTTTAAAGAAAATTCGTGGGGTGTTAAGGCTCACTATACCCCTTGTTACATTCTGTGAGGGGTTTAGTTAAAAAATGGGGTCACATATGGGTATTTTTTTTGTGTTTATGTCAGAACCGCTGTAAAATCAGCCACCCCTGTGCAAATCATCAATTTAGGCCTCAAATGTACATAGTGCGCTCTCACTCCTGAGCCTTGTTGTGCACCCGCAGAGCATTTTACGCCCACATATGGGGTATTTCCATATTCAAGAGAAATTGCGTTACAAATTTTGGGGGTCTTTTTTTCCTTTTACCACTTGTGAAAATAAAAAGTAAGGGGCAACACCAGCATGTTAGTGTAAAAGTCTTTATTTTTTTACACGCAATTTCTCCCAAGTACGGAAATACCCCATATGTGGCCATAAACTGTTTCCTTGAAATACGACAGGGCTCTGAAGTGAGAGAGCGCCATGCGCATTTGAGGACTAAATTAGGGATTACATAGGGGTGGACATAGGGGTATTCTACGCCAGTGATTCCCAAATAGGGTGCCTCCAGCTGTTGCTAAATTACCAGCATGCCTGGACAGTTGTTGTTTTGCAACAGCTGGAGGCTCTATTTTGGAAACTGCCATACAATACATTTTTCATTTTTATTGGGGGGGGGGGGGGGACGGACAGTGTAAGGGGGCGTATCTGTAGTGTTTTACTCTTTATTTTGTGTTAGTGTAGTGTAGTGTTTTTAGGGTACATTCGCACTGGCAGGTTACGGTGAGTTTTCCGCTAGGAGTTTGCGCTGCAGAGAAAAATTTGCCGCAGCGCAAACTTTAAGAAACTTACTGTAAACCTGCCGTGTAAATGTACCCCGTACGTTCAAATGGGGGGAGCAACCCTCCGGCTGTTTCAAAACTACAACTCACAGCATGTACTGCCAGACCGTGCATGCTGGGAGTTGTACTTTTGCAACAGCTGGAGGCACACTGGTTCAGTTAGATTCTGTTACCTAACTCAGTATTTTCCAACCAGTGTGCCTCCAGCTGTTGCAAAACTAAAACTCCCAGCATGTACTGATCGCCGAAGGGCATGCTGGGAGATGTAGTTATGCAACAGCTGGAGGTATGCAACTACAACTCCCATAATGCCACTGCACAGTGATCTCCAAACTGTGACCCTCCAGATGTTGCAAAACTACAAATCCCAGCATGCCCAACCAGCAAACAGCTGTGTGAGCATGCTAGGAGTTGTAGTTTTGCAAGATCTGGAGGGCTACAGTTTAGAGACCACTGTATAGTGGTCTCAAACTGTAGCCCTCCAGCTGTTGCAAAACTACAAATCCCAGCATACCCAAACAGCTGTCTGGGCATGCCGGTAGTTGTAGTTTTGTAACATCTGGAGGGTCACAGTTTCCGTAGGATACAGGGAGCCAGCCGCACGACATTGCTGCCCGCCGATCTCCACCATCGATTGTCGCCTCCGCCGCCATGGATGGGTAAGTGGACTTCGTCCCCGGTCCTCTGGCGGTTTCCCTGTTCTGCCCCGCCTATTGTGGGTGGGCAGAACGGGGAAACCGAAAGTTAACTCCCCCTGCCCCCGATCTGCTATTGGTCGTCGCGTCTATACGACCAATAGTAGGGATAGGAGTGGTGGCGCCCCTGCCACCTCACTCTTATCCTTTCAGGGGGATCGTGGGTGTCTTGGACAACTCCAATCCCCCTGATTTTCCGGGTCACCATGACCCGGAATTGCACAAATCGCAGGTGAGAATTTACCTGCTATTTGCTGCGTTCGCTGACATGGGGGGGGGGGGGGCTGGTGTCTTATGACCCCCCCTGGGCATTTGCACAGGATGCCTGCTGAATGATTTTAGCAGGCATCCCGGTCCGATCCCCGCCCGACGTGCGGCAGGGACCGGAATTCCCCATGACGTACGCGTACGTCATGGGTCCTTAAGTACCATGGTGCCATGACGTACACGTACGTCAAGGGTACTTAAGGGGTTAAAGGGGTATTCCAGTGGAAAGCATTTTTTAAGCAACTGGTGCCAGAAAGTTACACAGATTTGTAAATTACTTCTATTTTAAAATCTTAATCCTTTCCGTACTTATCAGCTGCTGTATGCTCCAGAGGAACTTCTTTTCTTTTTGAATTTCCTTTCTGTCTGACCACAGTGCTCTCTGCTGACACCTCTGTCTCAGGAACTGTCCAGAGCAGGATAGATTTGCTATGGGCATTTGCTCCTACTCTGGACAGTTCCTTACATGGACAGAGGTAAGGGTAAGGGTAGGGGTAAGGGTACGGTGCTGCAGCGAGTAACTGTGCGCATGGCGCAGTACATTTATAGCACGGCCACGGGGCAAATAAAATAGTTTTAAATAGTTTTCCACTGGAGTACCCCTTTAAGGGGTTTTCCAGGAATAGAAATTCTGAGCTAATTTCTTCCAAAAACAGCACCACCCCTGTTCTCAGTTTGTGTGCGTTATTACAACTTGGCTGCATTCGCATCAATGGAACTGAGCCGCAATACTGTACTCAAACCTGAGAGCGAGTGTGCACCTCCAGCTGTTGCCAAACTACAACGCCCAGCAGGCCCGGACAGCCAATGGCTGTTGGGCGTTGTAGTTTGGCAACAGCTGAAGGCACACGGTTTTCCGACCAGAAATCTAGAACATTTCGAGGTTACCAGGGCACCGTTGCTTATTTGCATCTACTACTTCTGCCTGGATTCAGCTGCAAACAAAGTAGCTTGTTATTGTCTCCGGGTGGTTTCCTAGTTATCTAGATTCGGACGAGACATTTGCATGAGTTGCGCTGCCGTCCATTTCAGCACATATGGGGTTAACGTGCATGTTTTCTTATATGCAAGAGCCTGATAAGCCTGATATATACGGGATCATGTGAGCCAGCGCAGGACAAGCTGCCTGGTATTTGGATAAATTGCCCTGGCACAAGGCCCTTAGACCACTTAATCTCCCTTATCGAGGCGGCAGATAAACACCTGCTTCAGCTGGAATTAAAGGTCACAAACTTTTTTATGTTTCTGTCCTTGAGTGTGATTAAGGAGGGCGGGCGGCCCAGCACGCTCCCGCAGGACTCCGTCATGCAATTGTTTGGTGGTTGCCCTGCTTAATTATTTACTCAGTCGTGTCAGATCAAGTGATTGCCTGGTAACTGGGTAAAACTATGGGGCTCTATCTGTCTCCTGCCAAGTGCAGGACCCAAGGGGGAGAGCTCTGGCCTAGCAAGGGTTAAAGAGTACCTGTCATCAAACCATATTTTCTAAACTATCTCAGATTATATTCCCTAACTACTCCTAACACCCCTCCTGCCCTTAACATTTTGTCCGAGCTTTAAAAAGCTGTATATTGTACCTTTCCCCTTGCTCACACTGTGAGAGCTCCCGGCAGGAGAAAGTGGGCGTTCCCCGGCAGGCGTGACATCACTGAAGCCTGTGAGAGCTGTACCTCGCCATGCCCTGCATCCACTTCCTGAGTTTGGTCTCCTGCCAGGCCGGGAGGAGACCAAACTAACTGTTTGACTTGCGGCAGGGAACAGAACAGCGCCACCTAGTGGCCAATTTTTCAATCGCATTAAAAAATTATAAAGGTTTACAATTTTTACAGCAAGTAAGTAGCAATGTCTCTTAAAAACACATAAGGATCAATATATTAAAAGTTTAGTTTGGTGACAGGTACTCTTTAAAAAGGAAAGCTTGGCAGGTACCCAATTGGTACTGTGCAGGCAACCGGGACTAATGCCAGTCCCTGCTACCATCTGAAAACCACGAATGACAGCAGCCAGTGTCTACCCATACTAGGTAAGAGGACAGCGTGTCACTAGTATTTTTGAGGGGCACTGTGACTGCTACTGATATAAAGGGCACTTTGGCTGGCACTCTTCTGGGCACCCTGTGGCTTATTAGGCTATGTTCACACCAAGAATGTCCACATGGAAAATCTCTGTGCGGACATTCCAGATGACTGCGGCTGCCGGCATTACATGCCAGTGCTAAGACCGCACGTGAATGCGCTGTCTCAAAGATGGCTATGCATTCCGTGCACAGTCTGCAGAAAGAATGGATGGGTTGATTTTTTCTGCGGACAAGTAAATTGGAGTTTCCGTGCCAGAAACAATGGGACTCTGCTGCTGTGGAATCTCCTTGCAGAATTCTAATGCGGAATTCCGAACGGAAATTCCAACGTGTGGACATGGCCTTAATCAAACAAAGTAGGTTTTTCTTTCTAAATTTAGGTTTTTGTTTTAGAGCAAAAGCGAAAGTGCTCTAGTTTTAAACACTTTGATATTTTGGGGGTTTGCAGTGCAAAGGGATTTACGGTGTGCACCTTGCTATTTTGGGAGCATGTTGCTGGCGCAAGAAGGTCTACAAGGGTGCAAAACCATGCCAAAAATATGACACACAGCCAAAAAGACCTATACTGCAATAATTGTGAGTGGAGGTTTATTTTGCACCATAGTTATCAAATGTTGTGGCATAAAACCTACCCCCCCCCCCCCCCCCAAAAAAAAAGGCGATATAAATCACATAGCAACGTGATTTTGTGTATATTCCCCCAGTGTTCTAACCTTAAAGAGTACCTCTCATGATCTTGTTAAATTTCATAATCCTCCCAGTTCACTGCCCCCATCATGATAAACCACACCCTGCCTTTATTTTTATTATTTTTTAGTTTTCTACCTTGATATTTCTCTGTATTTTCTGCTCAGTCTCAGTCAGATTCACAGACTGGGAAGGGGCGTTCCCCAGCAGGCATGACATCATCTGAAGCCATACAGGGGAGAACTTCCTGCCTCACTCTGCTACACACAGCCCAGAGTAGTCCAGTGTGAGATGAGCTGATTGGCTAAGTCGGCCTAACCCCCCCCCCAGCACGTCAGACAGCATTTCCTGATTTTGGACTTCTGCCAGGCCAGCAGGAGTCCAAAGTCTGTGCTCTGGACAAGTAGGGAGACACCTAGTGGCAGCTTTTATAAACACAAATAAAAATAGAAAACGTATTTTTGTAAACAAAGTACATTAGAAAGATTTGTTATTTACTATAAGGAATGCAATAGCAAAAATGAGTTTTGATGACAGTGCCCATTTAACAGTGTGCCAGGATTGAGCTGCATTGCATATCCTTTCTTTCCAGAATTCCCAGTGAAGTGCTGACAGCCTTTCAATGTCCACACACTGTTATGGTGCTCTCCTCAAGGAAAAACCTTACCCCTTTGACCCACATCGAGAGACCTCTTACTATACAAGTCAGTGCCCTGCTCTGTACTGATGCGGGCCAATAACACAGCTGTCTGCATTCCTTTGGTGCACTAAGCATGGCACTTTTGTGGGGGCATTCTGACTGGCATTGTTATGGAGTACCATATGCGTCCTTTCTAGACTGTTGTGAAATATATATATAAAACCCTGCAGTAAAAATTAATAATAAAAAAGTCACTAAAAATGACAATCAGAAAATGTTTGCAAATCCTCAGGTAACCTAGACAGAAAGCACAGTAGTACATAGTGTACATATAAACAAGCCGGAACACAGCCCTCGGGGGACATACGGTGTTTACTGCAATTTATTATTGTCAGTTATTGAATAAAAATAAACATAAAGAATCAAATCTGTCATATCAGTCCTCAGTGACACGGGATCGGTATCTACAGTGCATGTTATCCCTGACCCCAAGGACTGGTGGCCCCCTCATAATGACAGCCAGTGTGGCTCCATTGGAAACCATTAGAGTTATCCCATAAACATGGCCCCCACAAGAACACCACAAGAAGAGTGCCCCCATTAAACAGTCCTAGTGGACTGCACCATAAACAGATGATGGTAACAATTGCAGCCACAAAGAGCTAAATCTTGGCTACTTAGAAATAGGAAGAAGAATACATCAGCCACTAAAAAGAGAGTGTGAGTACATTTGGTAGTTATGTTCATGTTTTGTGGCTTAGAGGGTCCCAGAGGGGGACATATCATATGTGCAACCTCTACAGCTGCACAGGGGCCCAGAAGGTGAGGGGGGTGTCCACCATTGATCTCTGCAGCTTCTGTTCTCCACTACACCTCAGGTTGGGGACCTACTTCTTAGTTCTATGGCCTATAGCAGTAGGTTCTGATCCCGGACCAGACCAAGAGTGGAGCACATAAGTATGCTACCTAGAGGGGAGGGGGGCACAAGAAGGTTCTATTTACAGATGGCAGCTATCTCGGGGGGGTCTACCTACTTGGACTTCTGCGTAACGGGGGAAACTACAGGAAGGGACATGTCTACCTACTGGAGCGACCTAACTATCTATGGGGGGGGGGGGGGGGGTGACCTACTCACTCTTCCCCAACCCACTTTATACCCACTCTACTATGTGGGACACAAAGGGGGGCATTATTACTGTTTGGGGCACTGTAGGTCTTGGAGAAGTGCAGAGCCTAAAATGTTTTTTCCCAGTAGGTTTTGCAGAGATAAGTCATAGCTGTAAGAAATTGTCATAACGATCTAAGCAAGCTGGGAAAAAAGGGAAAGTGACTGATTGTGATCAGAAAAGACGTCACCCGTGAGTCACCCATGATGCCATTAGATTGCGGCCCCAGGGCGTAGCGGACTCCGGGCCATGCCTTGTTGACACTCGGGAAAACTACAAAACACATGCCTGACATATGCTGCTAACCTCTACTACACTGTGTTGTCGACTTAACCACTAAAGATTAAAGGAGTTCTCCAGGAATAGAAAAAAAGAGGTAATTTCTTCCAAAAACAGCGCCACCCCTGTCCTCAACTTGCATGTGGTATTACAACTTGGCTTCATTCACTTCAATAGAACTGAGCTACAATACCACACACAACCTGAGGACAAGGGTGGCGCTGTTTTTGAAATAAATATTCTCTGTTTTTGTTATTTTTAAATCCTGGATAAGCCATTTAGATGACTGATGCACTTTAAAGGGGTTCTCCAGCATAAGTTGATTTTAGTACTTACCTGCCAGACAGTAATGGATATGCTTAGGAAGGATTTGTGCTTGTCTTGGATCTAAACGGCTATGTTCTGAGTCAACCTTAACGCTAAGGCTATCTTTCGTGAACTGGCTATTTCCTGTTGGAGTTCCCTCCCTCAAGCTACATATTCCATAATTCCTTGTTTCTAAGTGTGAGGTCACTTTTCTCCCTCCGACACATCAGCCACGCCACCCATTGAAACACCCTTGTGCTCCCTTCAATGCAATAGACCAGTGCTTTCTAACCAGGGAGCCTCCAGCTGTTGCAAACCTACAATTTACTGCAGAATGATCTACCCCCCCCCCCCCCACACCCAGCGGTCGCTCCACCCATTAAGGCAGACAGGCTACCTGTTATCACCCAACTTGTGATGTATTGTCTCGGGCCGCACTGCAACCTGGGAAAAGCTGAGACAACACTCATTTTGTATGCTGTTAAAAATAAACTTTGGGGCAAAGATCACATAAGAATTGTGAGAAAACCGTCACACACAGGTACAGACACTATTTTATGAACTACACTAATATTACAGCCCCTGTAGCCTAGTCAAATAAAAAAAAATCCTGAAATACCCCATTAATACTAATACAGCCCATTCTTTAATGCAAAACTCCACTTTGCTATATATATATATATATATATATATATATATATATATATTTCAGTTCCTGTCCACAAATGTAATGTGCATCTCAAGCGTTGCATAAGACCTCGCTGAGGAAGTTTTGCTTTATGCGAAGAACCCAGATCTCTATCTGTTTTGTGGTTTTCGCTTTATACTGACAACACCCTTTGTGTGCTGCAGCTTCCCCTCAACCTGCAGAAGGAACTGACATACAGCATTTAAGTTATACTGTAGTTAGTGTATTAGTTATTTATTACTCCGAAAAGTGCCTAAAATTACGTGATTCCACAGAATAGTAGTTTCCCAACCAGGGTGCCTCCAGCTGTTGCAAAACTACAACTCCCAGCATGTGTGCAGCCTCCTGCCCCCCCCAGTGAAGATATAATGAAAAGTAGATGAAGTTGCATATAATACCATAAGGCTGTGTTCACACCTTTAGGTTTTTAATAACAATTAAATCATTATTAGTATTATAAGTATTATGAATGTAGGACACTTCTCAAATCCGTTTCTGGCTTTGTATTTATTAATTGCATAATAATTAATGTATCAATTAATTATATAATGAATTAATTAATTAAAAAACCTTCAAATGAATGCAACATAATTTTTTTTAAGTTAATAAATAAATAAATTAAATACATAAAATAAATAATAATTATATTATTATTTATATAATAATTATATAATAAATAAATAATAATAAATAATTAAATATAAAAATACAGGGCATTGCTTTCCAACCAGTTTGCCTCCAGCTGTTGCAAAACTACAACTCCCGGGCATGCTGGGAGTTGTAGTTTTGCAACATTTGGAGGCACCCTGGTTGGGAAACACTACAATTGAGCATACCAGATAGCCTCCCTTGGAAAATTGGGCACATTTATTCAGTCTGACCTATTGGAAATCTCCCCATATAAATACATGGTAAAGCCGAAACTAGGCATAATATTTTTTTAAGGAACTTATTTCAAAGGGGTACTCCCGTGGAAATTTTAATATTTTTTTTTTAAATCAACTGGTGCCAGAAAGTTAAACCGATTTGTAAATGACTTCTATTAAAAAAATCTTAATCCTTCCAGTATTTTTTAGGGGCTGTATACTACAGAGGAAATGCTTTTCTTTTTGGATCTCTCTTCTGACACGTCGCAAACACAGTGCTCTCTGCTGACATCTCTGTCCATTTTAGGAACTGTCCAGAGCAGCATATGTTTGCTATGGGGATTTTCTCCTGCTCTGGACAGTTCCTAAAATGGACAGCAGAGGTCAGGAGAGAGCACTGTGGTCGTGACTGAAAAGAAATCCAAAAAGAAAATAATTTCCTCCGTAGTATACAGCCCCTAAAAAGTACTGGAAGGATTAAGATTTTTTAATAGAAGTGATTTACAAATCTGTTTAACTTTCTGGCACCAGTTGATTAAAAATAAAAATAAAAACAAGTTTTCCACAGGAGTACCCCTTTAACCCCTTAAGGACTCAGCCCATTTTGGCCTTAAGGACTCAGACAATTTAATTTTTACGTTTTCATTTTTTCCTCCTCGCCTTCTAAAAATCATAACTCTTTTATATTTTCATCCACAGATTAGTATGAAGGCTTGTTTTTTGCATGACCAGTTGTCCTTTGTAATGACATAACTCATTATATCATAAAATGTATGGCGCAACCAAAAAACACTATTTTTGTGGGGAAATTAAAACGAAAAACGCAATTTTGCTAATTTTGGAAGGTTTCGTTTTCACGCCATACAATTTATGGTAAAAATGACGTGTGTTCTTTATTCTGAGGGTCAATACGATTAAAATGATACCCATTATTATATACTTTTATATTATTGTTGCGCTTAAAAAAAATCACAAACTTTTTAACCAAATTAGTACGTTTATAATCCCTTTATTTTGATGACCTATAACTTTTTTTATTTTTCCGTATAAGCGGCGGTATGGGGGCTCATTTTTTGCGCCATGATCTGTACTTTTTTTTTTATACCACATTTGCATATAAAAACTTTTAATACATTTTTTATAATTTTTTTTTAATAAAATGTATTAAAAAAGTAGGAATTTTGGACTTTTTTTTTTTTTTTCCGTTCACGCCGTTAACCGTACGGGATCATTAACATTTTATTTTAATAGTTCGGACATTTACGCACGCGGCGATACCAAATATGTCTATAAAAAATTTTTTTACGCTTTTTGGGGGTAAAATAGGAAAAAAACGACGTTTTACTTTTTTATTGGGGGAGGGGATTTTTCACTTTTTTTTTACTTTTACATTTTTTTACATTTTTTTTTACACTTGAATAGTCCCCATAGGGGACTATTCATAGCAATACCATGATTGCTAATACTGATCTGTTCTATGTATAGGACATAGAACAGATCAGTGTTATCGGTCATCTCCTGCTCTGGTCTGCTCGATGACAGACCAGAGCAGGAGACGCCGGGAGCCGCACGGAGGAAGGAGAGGGAACCTCCGTGCGGCGTTATGAATGATCGGATCCCCGCAGCAGCGCTGCGGGTGATCCGATCATTCATTCAAATCGCACACTGCCGCAGATGCCGGGATCTGTATTGATCCCGGCACCTGAGGGGTTAATGGCGGACACCGGCGAGATCGCGGGCGTCGGCCATTGCCGGCGGGTCCCTGGCTGCGATCAGCAGCCGGGATCAGCCGCGCATGACACGGGCATCGCTCCGATGCCCGCGGTTATGCTTAGGACGTAAATGTACGTCCTGGTGCGTTAAGTACCACCGCACCAGGACGTACATTTACGTCCTGCGTCCTTAAGGGGTTAAGGAACCTGTTGCTTATTTCCAGTGTAGTTGACATATTTTTTTTATGAAGTTAAGAAGTACCAAGATAGGGGGGATGCACAAGACAGTACTTTTTAATAAAGTGGTCTCCAAACTGTGGACCTCCTGATTTAGCAAAACAACAACTCCCAGCATGCCCAGACAGCCGTTGGCTGTCTGGGCATGCTGGAAGTTGTTGTTTTACAACAGCTGGAGGCACCCCAGTTGGCAAACACTGCTGTAGTTAGTTTAGAATTGTCCTAGGGCAGTGTTCCCCAACCTATAACTTTCCAATTGTGGCAAAACTACAACTCCCAGCTTACCCGTAGGGCTGGGCGGTATACCGGTTCATACCGAATACCGACATTTTTGTGCTGCACAATATGAATTTTAACCCATACCGCAATACCAGTCTGGCCCCTCCCCCTCGAGAATGAATTATCAGCCCAGCGCTGCACTGTTGGGGAACTAATCATATGTGACCCCCGAGCGCTGTTCTGCCCTCCCCCCCTCCAATTAATTATCAGCCCAGCGCTGTCCCCATCGGGGTAAATACTCACATGTCACCCGCAAGCGCTGCCCTCCTCTTCCTCCTGTTTGTTGCTGCCGCCAGCGCTGACACTCCATACCAGTGGTCTTCAACCTGCGGACCTCCAGATGTTGCAAAACTACAACTCTCAGCATGCCCGGACAGCCGCTGGCTGTCCGGGCATGCTGGGAGTTGTAGTTTTGCAACATCTGGAGGTCCGCAGGTTGAAGACCACTGCTCTATACTGTGCTGTATCCCTATGCCCAGGCTGGAAAAAATAAGCAAAATAAACTTTAACTCACCTCCCGTTGGTCCGGTACCGGCCTCACCTGCTTCTTGGGGAACGGGAACGTCGGACAGCCACCAGCCTATCACCGGCCGCAGCAATGTCCCGCCTCGGCCGGTGATAGGTTGAGCGCACTGTCATGTAAGAAGCCGCCCAGAGCTCCTTACACGACAGTGGGCTCAGCCTATCACCGGCCGAGGCGGAACATCGCTGCGGCCGGTGATAGGCTGATGGCTCTCCGATGTTCCCGTCCCCAGCGTAAGGCCGATGTAGGAACATGCGTTAGTTTATTTTGTTTACCTTTTGCAGCCCGGGCATAGGGATACCGCTATAGAGTGTCAGCGCCGGCGGCCTGCAACAAACAGGAGGATGAGGAGGGCAGCGTTTGCGGGGGATATGTGAGTATTTACCCCGATTGGGGCAGCGCTGGGCTGATAATTAATTTGGGGGAGGGAGGGGAGGAAATACCGTTATATACCGTGGTACCGCCAAAAGTTACAAATATACAGTGATACACACATTTGGTCATACCGCCCAGCCCTACTTGCCCAGACAGCCGTCGGCGTCCAACTGTGGAACTTGGACATGACATATGTCATCGTGACCTTTCCCAGGCTCAACCAGTCATCTCCTCTTCTCACCACAAAGACTATTTTATGCATTAAAAGCATTTTTTCCCCATCTGCCGCTTGCTCAGGTCACATAGTGGGTTCTGCACATGAGGAGGCTCGGAGGTAATGAGTTTTCAGGCAGATGCCAGCATATGGTGTATATGTTCTCTATGTACACCAAGTGCAAGAGGGTGAAGGAGGGACAAAGGGGGTGAAGAGAAAGGGACTTCTTCAAACAGACTTTGCTTACCTATACAGTATATATATATATACACATATATATATATATATATATATATATATATATATATATATATATATACAGTAAATTTGAGTAGCCGTATTAGTCCAGTGATGCAGATGCTTTGGACTTGATAAAGGGAGGAATCCCGAAAGCTTGTCTCTACAAAATGCTGTTAGTCCAATAAAAAAGGTATTAAAAGATACTGCAACATTTTATGATTTGCATCTATATATATATATATATATATATATATATATATATATATGTGTGTGTATTTAGTACTTATGGTTGCAAAAAGACAAATCTATCAAGTGTGATTTGTAAGACTACTGTGTTACATAGTTAGAATTTTCAAAAAAAAAAAAATATATATATATATATATATATATATTATTTTATTATTATAATTAATTAATTAATTTATTTATTTTTTCACTAACTGACTGAGGGTGGGGGGGGGGGGCAGTTGGAATGGGAAATAAGAAATACAGTGATACTATGTTATTTTGGTTCTACTCATTTATGAGAAGTGTGGATAAAAACTTTAATCAAATATTCAAAATATTTATTCAAAGATTTAAAAAAAAGTAATAAGTAATAATAAATTATTTATTATAAAAAAAAAAAAAGAAATACATTTTTGATGTATTACTGAAATTTTTTTTTTTTTTTCCCCCTATTGGGTTTAGCTGTATAAATACAACCTGGCACAAGGATACAAGGATGAGTTCACTCGCTATAAATAAAATGTTTTCGATTCTCAATGATGAGTCACTACAGATGAGATATAGGTTCATACAGGGAGAACACTTTTTACCGGGGATCACAAGCGCTAAGAGTGAATGTATTCCTTTTGCTTTACTGCCCCCTAGGGATCTACTAATATCATTACAACATGTACACAGGATCCAAAAACAGCTGAGGCCACAACTATGACTCCAATATAACTCCAAAATATAATAGACTACTGTGGAATGGTCAGAGCAGGAGGATCTTGAATATATATATATATATATATATATATATATATATATATATATCTAAATACTTATACAGTAGAATGAGACCCTTCAAACAACAATAGGTTCCATTTGCAGCTTACAGTAAAACAGAGACATAAATGTCCTTCACATCAGGTTCTCTTTCTAAACATAAACTACTTCTCACCCAAACTTGGCGGGTTCAGTGAAAAAGTCTTTTTGGTGCAGTGTGTCAGTATCCAAGGTAGACCAGACAAGCTGCTTTCCGGTAGTGCTCATACACCTGTAAGATCAGGTTCAGGACTCAACTCCAGAACTGGAGTATGGTAGGGACTAACACAAAAAAAAAAAAAAAAAAAAAGCCACATAAAATTCTATTTATTCCATTTTTCTTATTTTCATATAAAAAAAAATTACCGTATTTTTCGCCCTATAGGACGCACCGGCGTATAAGACGCACCCAATTTATAGATGCAAAATCTAAAAAAATAAAGATTTTGAACCCAATAGTGGTCTTCAACCTGTGGACCTCCAGATATTGCAAAACTACAACTCCCAGCATGCCCGGACAGCCGTTGGCTGTCCG
The DNA here is from genome assembly GCF_029499605.1 of Hyla sarda. Taxonomy (NCBI): domain Eukaryota; kingdom Metazoa; phylum Chordata; class Amphibia; order Anura; family Hylidae; genus Hyla; species Hyla sarda. The sequence continues at coordinate 198,876,950 of NC_079196.1, read as the reverse complement.
GGCATGCTGGGAGTTGTAGTTTTGCAACATCTGGAGGTCTGCAGATTGAAGACCACTGGTATAGGAGGTAATACTCACGTGTCCCTACCGCTCCGGACCCGTCACCGCTGCCCTGGATGTCGCTCCATCGCTGTCGCCGCGTCCCCGTCGCTCCGGAACGTCTCTGCTGCTGGCCGGGTATCCTCGCTCTCCGTCGCCGCCATCACGTCGTTACGCACGCCGACGCTCGTACGCGACGACGTGATGACGAGGAAGGAGAGCGCCGGCCATACAAGGGATCCCTGAACGGAGAAGACACCGAGGAGGCAGGTAAGGTCCCTCCTGGTGTCCTGTAAGCACTAACCCGGCTATTCAGTCGGGCTGTTCGGGACCGCCGCGGTGAAATCACGGCAGTCCCGAACAGCCGGGTTAGTGTCACTTTCCCTTCAGACGCGGCGGTCAGCTTTGATCGCCGCGTCTGAAAGGTTAATACAGGGCATCACCGCTATCGGTGATGTTCTGTATTAGCCGCGGGTCCCGGCCGTTGATGGCCGCAGGGACCGACCCGATAGGGGTGTATTCGCCATATAAGACGCAACGACTTTTTCCCCCCAGTTTTGAGGAAGAAAAAGTGCATGTTATACGGCGAAAAATACGGTAAGCTACAAAACAAAAATGAACATACGGTATTGATATTGCGGAAATACCTGGTCTATAAAAATAAAAAAATTTTTATCCTCCACAGTGAACGCCGTAAACAAAGTCTATTCATTGAGGGGCAGTATGTCAAACGCATATATCTTATGAGGGTAATGCCTGGGGTCCTGGGCTCCAGCATTATTATACTAGAATGTTCTCTTAGCTTAGAGCCACATCCAGGACAGCACAGGGGCTACTAGGAACCCACCCAAATAAGTGTCCCAGGCCTACCTACCCGCTACACACTCAGAGAGGCCCTTAACAATATAAATTGGGAGAATGTCCTGAAAAACATGAATACTGACACCAAATGGGAGACTTTGAAGAATATTTTAAATTCTCACTGTAAGATGTATTTACCTTATGGGAATAAAATGGTCAGAAATAAAAGAAAACAAATATTGATGAATAAAAATGTTAAGGGGGCAAAAAACAACAAAAGTAAAGCATTTAACCCCTTAACCCCTTAAGGACGCAGCCCTTTTTCACCTTAAGGACTGAGCCCTTTTTCGCAATTATGACCACCGTCACTTTACGAATTAATAACGCGAAAACGCTTTTACCGAATATTCTGATTCTAAGATTGTTTTTTCGTGACATATTCTACTTTATTTTGGTGGTAAATTTTCGGCGTTAATTGCATCCTTTTTTGGTGAAAAATCCCAAAATTTCATGAAAATTTTGAAAATTTTGCATTTTTCTAACTTTGAAGCTCTCTGCTTGTAAGGAAAATGGATATTCACAATAAATTTTATTTTTCTTCACAAACACAATATGTCCACTTTATGTTGGCATCATAAAATGGACATATTTTTGCTTTTTGAAAAAATTTGAGGGCTTCAAAGTAGAGCTAAATCTGAAGGGACAGATGTTACAGAACTACAACTCCCAGCATGCCTGGGCAGTCTATGCATGCTGAGAGTTGTAATTTGGCAACATCTGGAGGGCTACTGTTTGGGTACCACTGTAACAGTGGTCTCCAAACTGTGACCCTCCAGATGTTGCAAAACTACAACTCCCAGCATGCTGGGAGTTGCAGTTTGGCCTCCCTAGTGGTTGCCACAGTAAAGATCGATTTACTTTCACTTTCAATTCGCCCCCCCCCCCCCCCCACTGTCGATTCCCTACCTGATCAGGATCCAGAAGGCTCCAGCGAAGATCCCAGGTCCCCAGGCATCTTCTCCTGCAGGTACGGCCTCCATCTTCTTCCCAGAGCCCCTCGACATCCAGGGGCGGGCAGAACGGGGGTTGCCATGGCAACCCCCTGTCCTGCGCTGCCATTGGTCAGAACTCCGTTCTGACTAATGCCAGGGGATAGGAGTAGATCGCAGCTTTGCAACCTCACTCCTATCCTTTAGGCTGATCGGGGCTGTTGCTGACAGCTCCGATCAGCCCTATTTTCCGGGTGATCGGGTCACCAGAGACCCGATCAGCCCGGAATTGGAGAAAATCGCATGTCTGAATTGACATGCGATTTTCTCCGATCGCCGATTTCATGCAGGCATTCGGCTCCGGTCCCCAACCGGCTAGCGGTGGGAACTGGATTTCCCACGGGTGTATGGATACGCCCTCAGTCCTTAAGGACTCGGAATGCAGGGCGTATCCATACGCCCTGTGTCCTGAAGAGGTTAAGGACCAGGGGTTTTTCCGTTTTTGCACTTTCATTTTTTTTTCCTCCTTACCTTTAAAAAAATAATAACTGTTTAAATTTTGCACCTAAAAATCCATATGTTGGCTTATTTTTTGCGCCACCAATTCTACTTTGTAATAACATCAGTCATTTTAGCCAAAAATCTATGGCAAAACGGAAAAAAAAATCATTGTGAGACAAAATTGAAAAAAAACCACCCCATTTTGTAACTTTTGGGAGTAAAATGACACCTTATCATTATTCTGTAGGTCCATACGGTTAAAATGATACCCTACTTATATAGGTTTGATTTTGTCGTACTTCTAAAAAAAATCATAACTACATGTAGGAAAATGTATTCGTTTAAAATTGTCACCTATAACTTTTTTATTTTACAGCGTATGGGGCAGTATGAGGGCTCATATTTTGCACCGTGATCTGAAGTTTTTAGCAGTACCATTTTTGTATTGATCGGACTTATTGATTTTTATTCATTTTTTCATGATATAAAAAGCGACCAAAAATACACTATTATGGACTTTGGAATTTTTTTGCGCATACGCCATTGACCGTGCGGTTTAATTAATGATATATATTTATAATTTGGACATTTACGCACACTGCGATACCACATATGTTTATTTTTATTTACACTGTTTTGTTTTAATTGGTAAAAGGGGGGTGATTCAAAAATTTAGCTGTAGTAACCAGTGTCGGGCAGCTGCTGCCAAGGCTAATAAAATCATGGGGTGCATCAATAGGGACATAGATGCCCACGACAAGGAAATAATTCTACCACTGTACAAATCACTAGTCAGACCACACATAGAATACTGTGTACAGTACTGGTCAGACCACACATAGAATACTGTGTACAGTACTGGGCACCAGTGTACAAGAAAGATATAGTGGAGCTGGAGAGGGTTCAAAGATGGGCAACCAGGGTAATAAGGGGAATGGGAGGACTACAGTACCCAGAAAGATTATCAGAATTAGGGTTATTTAGTTTAGAAAAAAGAAGGCTAAGGGGCGACCTAATAACTATGTATAAATATATCAGGGGACAGTACAGAGATCTCTCCCATGACCTATTTATACCCAGGACTTTATCTATAACAAGGGGGCATCCTCTACGTCTAGAGGAAAGAAGGTTTCTACACCAGCACAGACGGGGGTTCTTTACTGTAAGAGCAGTGAGACTGTGGAATTCTCTGCCAGAGGAGGTGGTCATGGGGAACTCTGTAAAATAATTTAAAAGGGGCTGGATGCATTTTTGTAGAATAATAACATTACAGGTTATGGATTCTAGATCTATAGGGACAGAACGATGATCCAGGGATTTATTCTGATGCCATATTTGGAGTCGGGAAGGAATTTTTACCTCTAGTATGAGTTTTTTTTTTTACTTCCTCTGGATCAACTCAGTAGGGACTAATTAGGGTTGTAGGTTGAACTTTTTTCAACCTTATGAACTATGTTACTATGTAACCAGTAGATGTATGAAAGATACAACATTTCCCTAGCCAGTTCTGTGTAAACCTGGAGGGGAGATTTATCAAGCTGTCTTAGGGCCCATGCACATCTCCCAACCTCATCCCATCCTCAATTCCCAACCTAATATCCCGACCTCATATAACAACCTCATATCCCATCCTCATATCCAGACCTTATATCCCGACCTCATATCCTGTCCTCAGATGGAGCTGAGCTGTGATGAAGAGAGTATTGTAGCCCAAAAATATAGGGGGTCGTGGCCTGTTGGAGGGGCGTGGTTGGCAAGTCGGGCCGACACATTCATCTAAAGATGCAGAGCGAAGCTTGTGGAGTAAGGTACCAGAAGTCCTATAGACTTATTTGGGACTTTAGACATAAAACCCAGACCATTGCAAATGAGGGTGGGTAAGGATTAATTTAACTACATTTTTAGTTGACATTTAAGTAACATGTGACTCCAAATTTCTTCAGCCATTTGGAAGTGATGCTGGAACATACACACATTAAGTTATATATATATATATATATATATATATATATATATATATATATATATATACATTACTTCTTTCAACATATAAAATCAGGTTATTATTACTTTCTCATGACATCATCATAAAAAGCTAATGACAAAATAAAGTCTGTACGCCCTAAAAACCTCCAGCGCAACCTTAGAGAATACAGATTTTGACAGTTGAATGTAAAGAGGCACAAAAGAAATACAACTTATAGGGATCTGAGGATTGAGCCCATTGGAATACGTCCTCCGAGCGGATACACATGGAAGCAATTTAGGTAACAAGTGAAAAGTCAAGACATTTGTTTTCTACCCCTAAACGGCCATGACAGTAATTTATGTGCGGTTCTGGTAAAAGCAACAAATCTCATAGTAAAGAAAATAAACATTAATAATGGTAATTACACATTTGTCAAAAATGGTAATAATTCCTCTAGTATTTGACTTTTTAACACTATAAATCACACATCTTTTAAACCATTTATAATATTGTTACATATTCTGGGAAATGCATTATGAATGGAGATCTACTCGGAATAATAGGTGGGTGGGGGGTAGGGGTACTTGCTCAGTTCGGACACTGCCTGTAGTTAGGGCAGCACTAATCTTCTGGCAGGTTCCTTTTTATAGGGCATGAATAATTCTTAGTAGAGAAGTGTAAAAGAGGCACTTACCGCATGCGGTGAGTGCCTCTTTTACACTTCTCTACTAAGAATTATTTGTGACTTATCTAATTGAAGATTGAGTGAGAACGGACCTATCTGAAATGTGGCCTAGCGGTCTCTGAAGCATTGTGAAAAGAGGGAGCAAGTGCAGGTTGTGCTGTTGTCTGTCTCTTGTATATGGTCCTTTTTATAGGGGGTTGCCCATCCGTTAATGGAGAGCGACGATCCAGGGCAGCGGTGATGGTCCGGATTGGCGGAGACACCCCAGGGACGTGATGACAGCGATGGGGAGCGACGATCCAGGGCAGCGGTGATGGTCCGGTTTGGCGGGGACACGTGAATATAACATTTTATATTACTATTGCACGGATCCCTCAACATACGACGGATTCAAGTAACGATGGTTTGGAACGAATTACCATTGTATGTTGAGGGATCACTGTATAGGGAACCCCATTTGTTTTGCTTTGCATCCCCACCATCACTTCTGTACCGTTTTGACATTGGGGCACAGTCGTAACTGGAGCCTGTGCCGAACACCAATGGTAAAGATGTTTTGTTAACATTTTCTAACTTTGTATAACTAATGATATTATGATTTACTATTATATAATTGTAAGACAACCAGACCAGACCCCCAAACTTATTTAAGACCCTCACCCTTATATTAATTCAGGCCACAGACTAGACCCCTAAAAATATTCAGACACCAGGCCTTTAAAATCATTCATACCCCAGACCAGCTATAAAACAACAAAAAGCATATAGATAAACATTTTCAAGGTGCTGCTATACACAGGATGAAGACCTTGGGTGCTGAGCTATGATGAGACCTAATCATCAATGACAGCAGGTCAATGGGGTTTTGGCAACTGCTGTCCCTGGTCTGGATTTGGCGCTTGGTCCACCAGTAGAAGATGCCTGGTAAAGAAAATAGGGATGTGCAAAATTAAGAGGCACTAAAGATCAAAGAAATACATTATAAAGGTGGAAAACTCTTCAGACAAATCATGGATAAATGGTGCCATATGAGCCAAATGGAGCTGTGATTTCAGGTGGTTCAATCTTATATTGCATGGCTTAAAGGGGTACTCCACTGACATTTTTTTTTTTAAATTAACTGGTGCCATTAATTTAAACAGATTGGTAAATTACTTCTATTAAAAATCGTAATCCTTCCAGTACTTATCAGCTGCTGTATGATCCACAGGAAGTTTTTTTCTTTTAGAATTTCCTTTCTGCCTGACCGCAGTGCTCTTTGTTGACACCTCTGCCTATTTTAGGAACTGTCCCGAGTAGGAGCAAATCCCCATAGAAAACCTATCCTGCTCCAGGCAGTTCCTAAAATGGTCAGAGGTGTCAGCAGAGAGCACAGTGGTCAGGAAGATTCTTAAAGAAAATAACTTCCTGTGGATCATAACAGCAGCTGATAAGTACTGGAAGGATTAAGATTTTTTACAAATCTGTTTTTTCCAGTGGAGTACCCCTTTAATGAGCTTGATTCTGATACTATATTTATATAACGAACTTAGTTTTTAAATTGTATTTATATAATGAGCTTGATTCTGATATTGTACTTTCATAATGAGCTTGGTTCTGATATTTCATTTACGGTATATAAAGAACAGGGTTTTGGTACTGCATTTATATAATTCACTTGATTATGATACTGTGTTTATATAATCAGCTTGGTTCTGATACTGTATTTATATAATGGACTTGGTTCTGATACCATATTTATATAACAAGCTTGATTCTGATACTGTATTTATATAATTAACTTAGTTTTTATATTGTATTTATATAATGAGCTTGATTCTAAAATAGTACTTGTATAATGAACTTGGTTCTGATATTTCATTGATATAATGAACATGGTTTTGGTACTGTATTTATACAATTAGCTTGGTTCTGATACTGTGTTTATATAATGAGCTTGATTCCGATACTGTATTTATATAATGAGCTTGATTCTGAGACTGTATTTAGATAATGTGCTTGATTCTGATACCATATTTATATAATCAGCTTGATGCTGCTACCTTATTTACATGATGAGCTTTATTCTGATACTGTATTTTTATAACGAACTTGATCCTGATACCATTTTTTATGTTATAGGATTTTTTTTCTGGTACTGTATATATTCATTGAGCTTGGTTTATTTGTAGTATCAATAGTGGTCTGTTTCTGCAGCATCACATGCACACTGTACATCATTCCAGTGCTTATGGCAGGAGACATTGAAGTGGGACATCTAATTTAAATTTTCTGCTTTGGCTTATACCGGTGTTCTCAATCAGTGCGCCTTGAGCTGTTGCAAAACTACAACTTCCAGCATGAAAGTTGTAGTTTTGCGATAGCTGGAGGCACATTGGTTGAAAAACACTGACTTATACAGTATGTGACATACCTGAGACTGGAAAATGAATCAAGCACTTAAATCTGTTATCGGCCTAACAAGAGCAGACAAGACATCATCATTTACCTTCATGCGTTTCCGATCTGACAGACGTTGCGTTCCTGTTTTAACTTTTATCAGCAGTCATAGGAGCTGCCAGGAAACAGGACTTATAGCTTGTAAATAGAAATAGTGGAATCTGTTAACACTAATACATACCTTCCTGTATCCTACAGGTGCGCGCCATGACGCCAAATCATACTGCTTTTTCCATCTATACATAACAAACTAATTTCCCTTCGGTGTTAAAGGCCATTTGTACAGGGAACTTCCTGACAGTGTTTTATGTCTCCTCTATTATGTGGATTGATTTTAATGGGTAGGGAAGGTAGGGAAGTATACAGTGAAGGAAAAAAATATTTGACCACCTCCCCCCCTGCTGATTTTGCATATTTGCCCACTGACAAAAGAAATGATCAGCCGTTAATTTTAATGGTTGGTTTATTTGAACAGTGAGAGACAAAATAAGCTAAAAATTCAGAAAAACACATTTCAAATAAGCTATGAATTAATTTGCATTTTTCTTAGTGAAATAAGTATTTGATCCCCTATCAATCAGCAAGATTTTTGGCTCAGAAGTCTTTTATACAGATGAGGAGCACTCTCTTAAAGGGAGTGCTCCTAATTTAAGCTTTTCGCCTGTATAAAAGACACCTGTTCATGGAATCAATCAACCAGATGCCAAACTCTCCACCATGACCAACAAGACCAAAGAGCTGTTCAATAATGTCAGGGAGAAGATTGTAGACCTATACAAGGCTGGAATGGGCTACAAGATCATCGCCAAGCAGCTTGGGGAGAAGTTTAAAGCAATTATTCACAAATGAAAGAAAAACTAAATAACTATTAATCTCCCTCAGTGGGGGGCTTCATGTAAGATCTCACCTCATGGAGACTCAATGATGATGTGAACGCTGTGAAAATTATCTTCATCCTGTTGTGCTAGGGCCCCAAAACAAACATTAACTCACCTTCCATAGTTCCCCCATTGCGCCGCAATAGCTCTTCCGGTCCGGTCTTCTTCCTTCTTCTTTGCACACGAATGGTCACACTGCCCTCAGTGTATCTCCGGCCGCAGCGATGTCCCGCATCGGCCGGTGATAGGCTGAGAGCAGTGTCATGTGAGGCAGCAATGAAGGAAAGTGAGTTAATTTTTGTTTTCTTTTTTTTTTTTGCAGCCCAGACACAACAGGATGAAGATCATTGTTACGCCGAGCGCTCCGGGTCCCCGCTCCTCCCCGGAGCGCTCGCAGAAGACCTGCTGACCGGGTGCGCTGCAATATCACTCCCAGCCGGGATGCGATTCGCGACGCGGGAGGCGCCCGCTCGCGATGCGCATCCCGGCTCCCGTACCTGACCCGTTCCCCGTCTGTCTTGTCCCGGCGCGCGCGGCCCCGCTCCTTAGGGCACGCGCGCGCCGGGTCTCTGCAATTTAAAGGGCCACTGCGCCACTGATTGGCGCAGCAGGCCTAATCAGTGTGTTCACCTGTGCACTCCCTACTTATACCTCACTTCCCCTGCACTCCCTCGCCGGATCTTGTTGCCATTGTGCCAGTGAAAGCGTTTCCTTGTGTGTTCCAAGCCTGTGTTCCAGACCTCCTGCCGTTGCCCCTGACTACGATCCTTGCTGCCTGCCCTGACCTTCTGCTACGTCCGACCTTGCTCTTGTCTACTCCCTTGTACCGCGCTTATCTTCAGCAGTCAGAGAGGTTGAGCCATTGCTGGTGGATACGACCTGGTTGCTACCGCCGCTGCAAGACCATCCCGCTTTGCGGCGGGCTCTGCTGAATACCAGTAGCAACTTAGAACCGGTCCACCAACACGGTCCACGCCAATCCCTCTCTGGTACAGAGGATCCACCTCCAGCCAGCCGAATCGTGACAATCATTTTCACTATAATACTCCTTTAATCCTACCTTTATCGCCTTGGATTGACTTACCTTGATTCTATACCTGCGTGCACCCTCTACATATTGGATGTGCTGCTTCTATTGTTTTTATAGATAGATAGGTTGATATGACATAGATAGAAAGATAGATAGATAAAATGAGATAGATAGATAGATATGAGATAGATAGATATGAGATAGATAGATAGATATGAGATAGATAGATAGACAGATAGATATGAGCAGGGGTCAAGTTCTGCAGGAACACATGTGAACTGAGTTCCTGCACTTTTTCCACAGCAGGAACACTGTTCCTATTAGCAGAAGTCCTGCAGGACCAGCTCTTGGGTGGAAATCATGATTGAGTTCCCTCACTTTTTTTTTTTACGGGACTTGATCCCTGGCTATGAGATAAATAGATAGATAGATAGATATGAGATAGATAGATATGAGATAGATAGATAGATATGAGATAGATAGATATGAGATAGATATGAGATAGATAGATAGATAGATATGAGATAGATAGATGCATACAGTGGGGCAAAAAAAAAAAAGTATTTAGTCAGCCACCAATTGTGCAAGTTCTCCCACCTAAAAAGAGAGACATAATGAGAAAAAAAAAATCCATAAAATCGCATTGTCTGATTTTTAAAGAATTTATTTGCAAATTATGGTGGAAAATAAGTATTTGGTCACCTACAAATGAGCAAGATTTCTGGCTTTCACAGACCTGTTACTTCTTCTTTAAGAGTCTCCTCTGTCCTCCACTCGTTACCTGTATTAATGGCACCTGTTTGAACTTGTTATCAGTATAAAAGACACCTGTCCACAACCTCAAACAGTCACACTCCAAACTCCACTATGGCCAAGACCAAAGAGCTGTCGAAGGACACCAGAAACAAAATTGTACACCTGCACCAGGCCGGGAAGACTGAATCTGCAACAGGAAAGCAGCTTAATGTGAAGAAATCAACTGTGGGAGCAATTATTAGAAAATGGAAGACATACAAGACCACCGATAATCTCCCTTGATCTGGGGCTCCACGCTGTGGTGTCAAAATGATCACAAGAGCGGTGAGCAAAAATCCCAGAATCACACGGGAGGACCTAGTAAATGGCCTGCAAAGAGCTGGGACCAAAGTGACAAAGGCTACCATCAGTAACACACTACGCCACCAGGGACTCAAATCATGCAGTGCCAGAAGTGTCCCCTGCTTAAGCCAGTACATGTCCGGGCCCGTCTGAGGTTTGCTAGAGAGCATTTAGATGATCCAGAAGAGTATTGGGAGAATGTCATATGGTCAGATGAAACCAAAGTAGAACTTTTTTGTAAAAATTCAACTTGTCGTGTTTGAAGGAGAAAGAAGCCTGAGTGGCATTCAAAGAACACCATGCCTACTGTGAATCATGGGGATGGAAAAATCATGCTATGGGGCTGTTTTTTCAGCAAAGGGACCAGGACAACTGATCATTGTAAAGGAAAGAATGAATGGGCCCATGTATTGTGAGATTTAGAGTGAAAACCTCCTTCCAACAGCAAGGGCATTGAAGATGAAACGTGGCTTGGTCTTTCAGCATGACAATGATCTCAAACACACCGCCCGGGCACTGAAGGAGTGGCTTCGTAAGAAGCATTTCAAGGTCCTGGAGTGGCCTAGCCAGCCTCCAGATCTCAACCCCATAGAAAACCATTGGAGGGAGTTGAAAGTCTGTGTTGCCCAGCGACAGCCCCAAAACATCACTGCTCTAGAGGAGATCTGCATGGAGGAATAAGCCAAAATACCAGCAACAGTGTGTGAAAACCTTGTGAAAACTTACAGAAAACGTTCGACCTCTGTCATTGCCATCACAGGGTATCAAAGTATTGACATTGACTTTTGTTATTGGCCAAATACTTATTTTCCACCATCATTTGCAAATTAATTCTTTAAAAATCAGACAATGTGATTTTATGGATTTTTTTTCGATTTATGTCTCTCATAGTTGAGGTATATCTATGATGGAAATTACAGGCCTCTCTCATCTTTTTTTTAAGTTGGAGAACTTGCACAATTGGTGGCTGACTAAATACTGTTTTGCCCCACTGTAGATAGTTATGAGATAGATAGATAGACAGATAAAACAACCAAGCGTGGTGGGACGGTCCACGCTATTTGGCCGCCAAATTTGCAAGCTAAGTACCTTATAATTTCATAGTTTCATATTTTCATTTATTGCACTACAGCTGTATAGCTTTTCATGTTCTATCTATATACTCATGTTTTATCTATACACTCATGTTTTATCTATATCTTTGTGCTAGCAGTGTGCTGCTGTATTCTCCTGTTGCTAGATAGACAGATAGATAGATAGATACATATGGGATAGATAGACAGATAGATAGATACATATGATGGATAGATAGAAAGAAAGAATAAAAAAATTAAAGAAAATGCTCTAATCGCATTCTCACAAAATTCTAATTTCTACATTAGAATTAGGATATGAATTTCCTAGTGATGGTTTCATTGCGCCATCTAGTGTCCATCAAACACCTCTTCATGCACCAGACTTGTTTGGCACAACTACTGACATAGTACATAAGTAGAAACTTTTAAATGGGCACGGACACTTAAAAAAAAACTTTTGACATCTCATAGGAATATGTCAAAAGATTAAATCAGTCAGGTCCCAGGGCTGAGACCTCCACAGATCAGGAGAATAAATAGGGAGAAGCAAGAGGCAGCACACTTTCTTCCTCGGCTCTCAGCAATCTTTTTCTTGCTGCCCCCTAAGATTTAGAATTGAGCAGCAAGACATAGATTGCTGAGTGCCTGGTAGTAAAGTGATTATCCCTGCTTGTTTTCCTGATCGGTAGGGGTCCCAGCACTGAGACCCTGACCGACCAAAACTTTCAACATGTCAAAACTGTTTTTAGGTGACAGAGACACTTTAGACAACTCTTTCAGGATAGGAAAAAAAAAGTGTCTAAACCCAAGTGGTCCAAACTCTGGGTCCTGCATTTTCCAGAACTGGGTGCCCAATCTCCTCACTGCATGAAGCTCAGGGTTGGCACTTGCTTCATACATTCTCTATGAGAGTGCGGAAGATACAGGAGCTATGTGGGTGACACCAAGCTGTCTTAGGCTTAGGTGTCACAGATTTGTTGCCCCTTAATGAGGAATGCAGCACAGACCCCTGTGTTTTATACCCCCCCCCCCTTTTCCATCTGCTTTAAAGCATGATTACCTCCTCCTGCTGCAGGGAGCTAAGGGGTTAACTGGTAGGTGGGCTGGGTTAGAAAGGGGGTGGGACATTAGATAGCTAAGGAGAAGTGCTCCCTCCTCCTTCCTCACATTCGTGGCCAGTGATGAGCGGCATAGGCCATATTCGAATTCGCAATATTTTGCGAATAAATGGACGAATATTCGTCATACATTTGCAAAATTCGCACATTGTTATATTCGTTTTTTTGGTGCATATGAGAAAATATATGCGAATATGCGAAAATATATGTGCATATTCGCAAGTATTGAGCCCTCCCTTCTTTAACCCCTTAAGGACCGGGGGTTTTCCGTTTTTGCATTTTCGTTTTTTGCTTCTTGCCTTTAAAAAGTCATAACTCTTTCAATTTTTCACCTAAAAATCCATATGATGGCTTATTTTTTGCGCCACCAATTCTACTTTGTAATGACATCAGTCATTTTGCCCAAAAATCTACGGTGAAACTTAAAAAAAAATAATTGTGCGACAAAATTGAAAAAAAAAACGCAGTTTTGTAACTTTTGGGGGCTTCCGTTTCTACGTAATACATTTTTCAGTAAAAATGACACCTTATCTTTATTCTGTAGGTCCATACGATTAAAATGATACCCTACTTATATAGGTTTGATTTTGTCGGACTTCTGAAAAAAATCATAACTACATGCAGGAAAATTAATACGTTTAAAATTGTCATCTTCTGACCCCTATAACTTTTTTATTTTTCCATGTATGGGGGGGGGTATGAGATTCATTTTTTGCGCCGTGATCTGAAGTTTTTAACGGTACCATTTTTGCATTGATAGGACTTATTGATCGCTTTTTATTTATTTTTAAATGATATAAAAAGTGACCAAAAATGCACTATTGGAATTTTTTTTGCGCGCACGCCATTGACCGAGCGGTTTAATTAATGATATATTTTTATAATTCGGACATTTCCGCACGCGGTGATACCATATATGTTTATTTTTATTTTTATTTACACTGTGTTTTTTTTTATTGGAAAAGGGGGGTGATTCAAACTTCTAATAGGGGAGGAGTTAAATGATCTTTATTCACTTTTTGTTTTCACTTTTTTTTTGCAGTGTTATAGGTCCCATAGGGACCTATAACACTGCACACACTGATCTCTTATACTGATCATTATCCCATAGGGACCTATAACACTGCACACACTGATCTCTTATACTGATCATTGTTATCCCATAGGGACCTATAACACTGCACACACTGATCTCTTATACTGATCATTGTTATCCCATAGGGACCTATAATACTGCACACACTGATCTCTTATACTGATCATTGTTATCCCATAGGGACCTATAACACTGCACACACTGATCTCTTATACTGATCATTGTTATCCCATAGGGACCTATAACACTGCACACTCTGATCTCTTATACTGATCATTGTTATCCCATAGGGACCTATAACACTGCACACACTGATCTTCATAATTGATCACTGGTTTCTAATAAGACTGGTTTCTAATCATGCCTGGATCTCAGGCACTGAGCAGTCATTCGGCAATCGGACACCAGGAGGCAGGCACCTTGTCAGCTGTTCGGGATGCCGCGATTAGCCGCGGCTATCCCGAACAGCCCGACTGAGCTAGCCGGCAACTTTCTGTTTCGCTTTTAGCCGCGCGGCTTCAGCTCTGAGTCCGCGGCTAAAGGGTTAATAGCGCGCGGCGCCGCGATCGGCGCTGCGCGCTATTAGAGACGGGTCCCGGCTTCACTATGACGCCGGGCCCGCCGTGATATGACGCGGGGTTACTGTGTAACCCCGCGTTATATCAGGAGAGCAGGACCAAGGACGTACCGGTACGTCCTTGGTCCTTAAGGGGTTAATGGTATAGGGAACTAATGGGCTAGTGCAGTGGTCTCCAACCTGCGGATCTCCAGATGTTGCAAAACTACAACTCCCAGCATGCCCGGACAGCCGTTGGCTGTCCAGGCATGCTGGGATTTGTAGTTTTGCAACATCTGGAGGTCTGCAGGTTGGAGACCACTGCACTAGCCCATTAGTTCCCTATACCATTAAAGAAGGGAGGGCTCAATATTCGCGAATATGCGAAGAGCAGAGAGGGATGCAGTGATCACTGTGATGTGTAAAACATGAAAAGCAGAAGACTTGAAAAAAGCTGCGTTCACCCACTGAGAAGTATTTGCCAAACGATGCTTTATTCCAAGTGTCCATACAGCAGACGGCAAGTCAATAGCTGGAGGTGCGGGGAGCATGAGCCAAAGCTCTCAGGTGCGGGGGGCATACCACTAGAAATCACTGTGATGTGTACTGCAAACAAAGAAAAAAAATATGCGAATATTCGTAATTACGAATATATAATGCTATATTCGTAATATTAGCGAATTCGCGAATATGCGATATTCACGATTAAAATTCGAATTTCGAATATTCGTGAGCAACACTATTCGTTGCAACCATCGGAAAAGAAAGCTCGCCGCCCTCCCGCCCTGATACTGTATGTGTCATTTGTTTTATGAATTTGTAATCCCCTGTTGAATTAATTTAGATTGAGATTATAATACATTTTTGGAACTTTTTTCCCTATAAGGTCGGTATTGATTCTGATGTCGGTTTTCCTCTTTGGCTGTATTTTTGATTATGCTTTAAGTCACAGCTGGCAGTGGAGGAGTGTTCGTAACCCCTGAATGGAGGGAGAAGGCTATTTGCCCGCCTGGAAAAGTCCGGCGGCTGGCAGGGTGCTTCACCCTCCGCCGGGGCGGCAAACCCCTCAAGGTTGAAGAGGTTTCGAACATGTTTAAGGTTGATAATAAAGCTGTGGCCGACCCCCATCGTCCATTAAAAGAGAAACTGCTGTCCTGGTTTTATATTACATAAAAGGTAGGGGTCAAGCCCCGGTCTACTTGGGTATCTCCAGTACTCCCATAGGGGAGGATTTATCAAACCTCGTGTGGAGGAAAAGTTGCCCAGTTGTCCATGGCAACCAATCAGATCGCTTCTTTCATTTTTCAGAGGCCTTTTCAAAAATGAAAGAAGCGATCTGATTGGTTGCTATGGGCAACTGGCCAACTTTTCCTCTGCACAAGTTTTAATAAATCTCCCCCATAGAGAGTGCATGGAGCATTCTGGAGATCACGTGAGGTCTCAGAGGACAGAAGCAACGACTTCCCCCCTAATGCTGTGAACAGTACCCCCAGAATACGCCTTTAACAACCGGAGATGTTTTCATTGGGATTGCTAAAATAATTTGAAATAAGTTCCACATTTTTCTCAGGAATAGCGCCATCCCTGTGTCTGTGGATGTGTCTGGTATTGCAGCTCAGCTTTCTTGCTTACATCCCGCGGACAAATTCTTCACTTTTTTTGTTTATAAATAAGTCAGTTACTTTTTATCATAGAATGTACTCTGTTGGGAATATTTCCAGTCCCCTGGCAATAAATAGATGGCGGTCTGGTCATGTGACCTGGCATATAGCGCCCACATTATTCACTACACTGAATGAACATTAATCCAAAACAGAAAAAAGAAGAGGCGACTTAATCCCATAATCCCACATTGTTGCACAGGGCTTTAGTCATGGCCCACAGGATATGGCAGCCATGTGGAAAAATGACCGTGACTTTTGGCTCCATCTTGGTTGGGACTCAATGTAACAAAGACAACACATGCCAATGTCAGGAGAAGTTACGCTGCCTTTGGTAGATGTCTTTATGGGGCAGAGGGTCACCGGGAAAATATTCTGCAGAGCGAAATCTCAGATGTCTCCTCATATTGACTCCATCTGCCTTTTCTGCATTTCTTTGATTTTCATTAAATCTTTGGATGTTTCCTGTATTTCTATTATTAGATTTGTTTTTCTGAATTAACTTGTCGCCCTCCAATTTCCTGTTGTGATAGTTACAATGGGCAGGGTTGTCACGTCTTCACAGCCGCCGGTGACCTCCAGACACTTCATATCCTTCCTTATTAATAGTAACCGTGACTGCAAGTACCCTGCGTCCAGAGATATGAGGCTGCATCCAGAGATATGAGGCGGCGTCCAGAGATATGAGGCTGCGTCCAGAGATATGAGGCTGCGTCCAGAGATATGAGGCTGCGTCCAGAGATATGAGGCTGCATCCAGAGATATGAGGCGGCGTCCAGAGATATGAGGCTGCGTCCAGAGATGTGAGGCTGCGTCCAGAGATATGAGGCTGTGTCCAGAGGTATGAGGCTGCATCCAGAGATATGAGGCTGTATCCAGAGATATGAGGCTGTATCCAGAGATATGAGGCTGCATCTAGAGATATGAGGCTGCGTCCAGAGATATGAGGCTGCGTCCATAGATATGAGGCTGTATCCAGAGATATGAGGCTGCGTCCATAGATATGAGGCTGTATCCAGAGATATGAGGCTGCATCCAGAGATATGAGGCTGCGTCCAGAGATATGAGGCTGCGTCCATAGATATGAGGCTGCGTCCAGAGATATGAGGCTGCATCCAGAGATATGAGGCGGCGTCCAGAGATATGAGGCTGCGTCCAGAGATATGAGGCTGCGTCCAGAGATATGAGGCTGCGTCCAGAGATATGAGGCGGCGTCCAGAGATATGAGGCTGCGTCCAGAGATATGAGGCTGCGTCCAGAGGTATGAGGCTGTGTCCAGAGGTATGAGGCTGCATCCAGAGATATGAGGCTGTATCCAGAGATATGAGGCTGTATCCAGAGATATGAGGCTGCATCCAGAGATATGAGGCTGCGTCCAGAGATATGAGGCTGCGTCCATAGATATGAGGCTGTGTCCAGAGATATGAGGCTGCGTCCATAGATATGAGGCTGCATCCAGAGATATGAGGCTGCATCCAGAGATATGAGGCTGCGTCCAGAGATATGAGGCTGCGTCCAGAGATATGAGGCTGCGTCCAGAGATATGAGGCTGCGTCCAGAGATATGAGGCTGCGTCCAGAGATATGAGGCTGCGTCCAGAGGTATGAGGCTGCATCCAGAGATATGAGGCTGTATCCAGAGATATGAGGCTGTACCCAGAGATATGAGGCTGCGTCCAGAGATATGAGGCTGCGTCCAGAGATATGAGGCTGCGTCCAGAGATATGAGGCTGCGTCCAGAGATATGAGGCTGCGTCCAGAGATATGAGGCTGCGTCCAGAGATATGAGGCTGCGTCCAGAGATATGAGGCTGCGTCCAGAGATATGTGGCTGCGTCCAGAGATATGAGGCTGCGTCCAGAGATATGAGGCTGCGTCCAGAGATATGAGGCTGCGTCCAGAGATATGAGGCTGCGTCCAGAGATATGAGGCTGCGTCCAGAGATATGAGGCTGCGTCCAGAGATATGAGGCTGCGTCCAGAGATATGAGGCTGCGTCCATAGATATGAGGCTGCGTCCATAGATATGAGGCTGCGTCCAGAGATATGAGGCTGCGTCCAGAGATATGAGGCTGCGTCCAGAGATATGAGGCTGCGTCCAGAGATATGAGGCTGCGTCCAGAGATATGTGGCTGCATCCAGAGATATGAGGCTGTACCCAGAGATATGAGGCTGCGTCCAGAGATATGAGGCTGCGTCCAGAGATATGAGGCTGCGTCCAGAGATATGAGGCTGCGTCCATAGATATGAGGATGCGTCCAGAGATATGAGGCTGTGTCCAGAGATATGAGGCTATGTTCATAGATATGAGGCTGCGTCCAGAGATATGAGGCTGCGTCCAGAGATATGAGGCTGCGTCCAGAGATATGAGGCTGCGTCCAGAGATATGAGGCTGCGTCCATAGATATGAGGCTGCGTCCATAGATATGAGGCTGCGTCCATAGATATGAGGCTGCGTCCAAAGATATGAGGCTGCGTCCAGAGATATGAGGCTGCGTCCAGAGATATGAGGCTGCGTCCAGAGATATGAGGCTGTGTCCAGAGATATGAGGCTATGTTCATAGATATGAGGCTGCGTCCAGAGATATGAGGCTGCGTCCAGAGATATGAGGCTGCGTCCAGAGATATGAGGCTGCGTCCAGAGATATGAGGCTGCGTCCAGAGATATGTGGCTGCGTCCAGAGATATGAGGCTGTACCCAGAGATATGAGGCTGCGTCCAGAGATATGAGGCTGCGTCCAGAGATATGAGGCTGCGTCCAGAGATATGAGGCTGCGTCCAGAGATATGAGGCTGCGTCCAGAGATATGAGGCTGCGTCCATAGATATGAGGCTGCGTCCATAGATATGAGGCTGCGTCCATAGATATGAGGCTGCGTCCATAGATATGAGGCTGCGTCCAAAGATATGAGGCTGCGTCCAGAGATATGAGGCTGCGTCCAGAGATATGAGGCTGCGTCCAGAGATATGAGGCTGTATCCAGAGATATGAGGCTGTACCCAGAGATATGAGGCTGCGTCCAGAGATATGAGGCTGCGTCCAGAGATATGAGGCTGCGTCCAGAGATATGAGGCTGCGTCCAGAGATATGAGGCTGCGTCCAGAGATATGTGGCTGCGTCCAGAGATATGAGGCTGTACCCAGAGATATGAGGCTGCGTCCAGAGATATGAGGCTGCGTCCAGAGATATGAGGCTGCGTCCAGAGATATGAGGCTGCGTCCAGAGATATGAGGCTGCGTCCAGAGATATGAGGCTGCGTCCATAGATATGAGGCTGCGTCCATAGATATGAGGCTGCGTCCATAGATATGAGGCTGCGTCCAGAGATATGAGGCTGCGTCCAGAGATATGAGGCTGCGTCCAGAGATATGAGGCTGCGTCCAGAGATATGTGGCTGCATCCAGAGATATGAGGCTGTACCCAGAGATATGAGGCTGCGTCCAGAGATATGAGGCTGCGTCCAGAGATATGAGGCTGCGTCCAGAGATATGAGGCTGCGTCCATAGATATGAGGCTGCGTCCAGAGATATGAGGCTGTGTCCAGAGATATGAGGCTATGTTCATAGATATGAGGCTGCGTCCAGAGATATGAGGCTGCGTCCAGAGATATGAGGCTGCGTCCAGAGATATGAGGCTGCGTCCAGAGATATGAGGCTGCGTCCATAGATATGAGGCTGCGTCCATAGATATGAGGCTGCGTCCAAAGATATGAGGCTGCGTCCAGAGATATGAGGCTGCGTCCAGAGATATGAGGCTGCGTCCAGAGATATGAGGCTGTGTCCAGAGATATGAGGCTATGTTCATAGATATGAGGCTGCGTCCAGAGATATGAGGCTGCGTCCAGAGATATGAGGCTGCCTCCAGAGATATGAGGCTGCCTCCAGAGATATGAGGCTGTATCCAGAGATATGAGGCTGCGTCCAGAGATATGAGGCTGTATCCAGAGATATGAGGCTGCGTCCAGAGATATGAGGCTATGTTCATAGATATGAGGCTGCGTCCAGAGATATGAGGCTGCATCCATAGATATGAGGCTGCCTCCAGAGATATGAGGCTGCATCCAGAGATATGAGGCTGTGTCCAGAGATATGAGGCTGCGTCCATAGATATGAGGCTGTATCCAGAGATATGAGGCTGCATCCAGAGATATGAGGCTGCGTCCAGAGATATGTGGCTGCATCCAGAGATATGAGGCTGTACCAGAGATATGAGGCTGCGTCCAGAGATATGAGGCTGCGTCCAGAGATATGAGGCTGCGTCCAGAGATATGAGGCTGCGTCCAGAGATATGTGGCTGCATCCAGAGATATGAGGCTGTACCAGAGATATGAGGCTGCGTCCAGAGATATGAAGCTGCGTCCAGAGATATGAGGCTGCATCCAGAGATATGAGGCTGTGTCCAGAGATATGAGGCTGCATCCAGAGATATGAGGCTGCGTCCATAGAAATGAGGCTGTGTCCATAGATATGAGGCTGTGTCCAGAGATATGAGGCTGCATCCAGAGATATGAGGCTGCGTCCATAGATATGAGGCTGTGTCCAGAGACAGGAGGCTGCGTCCATAGATATGAGGCTGCGTCCATAGATATGAGGCTGTGTCCAGAGATATGAGGCTGCATCCAGAGATATGAGGCTGCGTCCAGAGATATGAGGCTGCGTCCATAGATATGAGGCTGTGTCCAGAGATAGGAGGCTGCGTCCATAGATATGAGGCTGCGTCCATAGATATGAGGCTGTGTCCAGAGATATGAGGCTGCATCCAGAGATATGAGGCTGCGTCCAGAGATATGAGGCTGCATCCAGAGATATGAGGCTGCGTCCAGAGATATGAGGCTGCGTCCAGAGATATGAGGCTGCCTCCAGAGATATGAGGCTGCCTCCAGAGATATGAGGCTGTATCCAGAGATATGAGGCTGCGTCCAGACATATGAGGCTGTATCCAGAGATATGAGGCTGCGTCCAGAGATATGAGGCTGCGTCCAGAGATATGAGGCTGTGTCCATAGATATGAGGCTGTGTCCAGAGATAGGAGGCTGCGTCCAGAGATATGAGGCTGTATCCAGAGATATGAGGCTGTGTCCAGAGATATGAGGCTGCGTCCAGAGATATGAGGCTGCGTCCAGAGATATGAGGCTGCATCTAGAGATATGAGGCTGTGTCCATAGATATGAGGCTATGTTCATAGATATGAGGCTGCGTCCAGAGATATGAGGCTGCATCCATAGATATGAGGCTGCCTCCAGAGATATGAGGCTGCATCCAGAGATATGAGGCTGTGTCCAGAGATATGAGGCTGCATCCATAGATATGAGGCTGTATCCAGAGATATGAGGCTGCATCCAGAGATATGAGGCTGCGTCCAGAGATGTGTGGCTGCATCCAGAGATATGAGGCTGTACCAGAGATATGAGGCTGCGTCCAGAGATATGAGGCTGCGTCCAGAGATATGAGGCTGCGTCCAGAGATATGAGGCTGCGTCCAGAGATATGTGGCTGCCTCCAGAGATATGAGGCTGTACCAGAGATATGAGGCTGCGTCCAGAGATATGAAGCTGCGTCCAGAGATATGAAGCTGCATCCAGAGATATGAGGCTGTGTCCAGAGATATGAGGCTGCATCCAGAGATATGAGGCTGCGTCCATAGATATGAGGCTGTGTCCAGAGATAGGAGGCTGCGTCCATAGATATGAGGCTGCGTCCAGAGATATGAGGCTGTGTCCAGAGATATGAGGCTGCATCCAGAGATATGAGGCTGCGTCCAGAGATATGAGGCTGCATCCAGAGATATGAGGCTGTGTCCAGAGATATGAGGCTATGTTCATAGATATGAGGCTGCGTCCAGAGATATGAGCCTGCATCCATAGATATGAGGCTGCGTCCAGAGATATGAAGCTGCGTCCAGAGATATGAGGCTGCATCCAAAGATATGAGGCTGTGTCCAGAGATATGAGGCTGCATCCAGAGATATGAGGCTGCATCCAGAGATATGAGGCTGTGTCCAGAGATATGAGGCTATGTTCATAGATATGAGGCTGCATCCAGAGATATGAGGCTGCGTCCAGAGATATGAGGCTGCGTCCAGAGATATGAGGCTGCATCCAGAGATATGAGGCTGTGTCCATAGATATGAGGCTGTGTTCATAGATATGAGGCTGCGTCCAGAGATATGAGGCTGCGTCCAGAGATATGAGGCTGCGTCCAGAGATATGAGGCTGCGTCCAGAGATATGAGGCTATGTCCATAGATATGAGGCTGTGTCCAGAGATATGAGGCCCCTTAGTCCATAGATATGAGGCTGCGTCCATAGATATGAGGCTGCGCCCATAGGTATGAGGCTGCGTCCATAGATATGAGGCTGCGTCCATAGATATGAGGCTGCGTCCAGAGATATGAGGCTGTGTCCAGAGATATGAGGTTGCGTCCAGAGATATGAGGCTGCGTCCAAAGATATGAGGCTGCGTCCAGATTTATAAGGCTACATCATAGATATGAGGCTGTATCGAGAGATATGAGGCTGCATCCATAGGTATGAGGCTGCATCCACAGATATGAGGCTGTATCCATAGATATGAGGCTGCGTTCAGCGATATGAGGCTGTGTCCACATATATGAGGCTGTCATGTTATCGCCCCAGGAGCGATTTCATGATCTTGATTCACAAACAATTTGATGCACAATTTAGCACAGATGGAGCTCTTGGTTCTGCCATAATATATCTAGATCAGTGGTTCCCAACCAGTGTCCTGCAGTAGTCCAGTGGGGAAAATGGCAACAGGATGAGCAGGGGTTTTAGCATGTCCAATATGTGAATTCTTCAGGGTCTTTCGGCCTCTAGTGATGTTGTCTACAGCCACTAGAGGCTGGGAATAGAGATGGGCGAATTTTTTTAAAAATTGATTCTGCCAATTTGCAGAATTTCCGGAAAAAAATAGGTTCGATACGAATATATTTGCGGAGAATCGCTATTAAAAAGTCTATTTCCGGGCTGCAGAGCAGCACAATGACAGAGCCTGGAGGTGACAGCAGCATGATGAGACCATAGGGCAGCACAGTGACAGAGCCTGGAGGTGGCAGAAGCATGACAAGACCATAGGGTGGCACAATAACAGAGCCTGGAGGTGGCAGCAGCATAAGAAGACCATATGGCGGCACAATGAAAGAGCCTGGAGGTGGCAGCAGCAGCATCAGGAGTCCTGAAAGTGATCATGTGACAGATTGGGCAGTGGGTGGCAATACCAGTACCCGCTGACGAAGGTGGGTGAAAGAAGGAGCACTTGGCATCAGATGTGTGGCATCAGGCAGGTAGCAGGATCAGAATAGAAGCTGAGGCAGGTAGGCTGAAGAAACCAATCTCTTTTGTCAAAGTGTTGGTGTGGCACCATGAATAATCTACTCTGAGGTATCTGGCTTGGTGGGTGGAAATCCTGGCTGATCCATGCCTGATTCATCTTAACAAAGGTCAGTGTCTCCACATTTTTGGTAGACAGGTGAGTTCTCCTTGGGCTTACTATGGCCCTCCATGCACTAAACACCCGCTCTGATGCCACACTACTGGCCAGGCAGGACAGCTTTTCCAGGGCAAACTCTGCTAGTTGCGGCCACAAAATCCAGTTTGGCTGCCCAGAAGTCCAGCAGATCTTCAATGTAGGTTGGCAGGGTCATGTCCAAGTATGCCACCACATGCTGGTTCAGGTCCTGCTCAAGGTCTACCTGCTGCTGCTGATGAGTTGCTTCACTAAGCGGGTGAAGAAAGATACTCATCAGCAACTGTAGACTCAGGCTGCTGTTGATAAAGCCTGTACTGCTCCTACCACCCCACCCCTCCCCAGCAGCCATGGCAGCGGAAGGTGAGCGCAAAGGGCCCCCACCAGTCAGACCTGCGAGAGGATGGACGATGGCACAGATAGGCATTGGCCAACTGACTACGTAGGATGTCTCTGTAGTAGGTCAGTTTGTCCTCCCTCTCAGTGGGTGTAAAAAAGGCCCTCATTTTGTGCCGGTAGCGAGGGTCCAACAAGGTGGAGAGCCATTTGTCATCCTGCTGCTGAATGGTTACAATTCAGCAGTCACTACGCAAGCAAGTGAGCATGCATCGTGCCATTTGTGCAAGTGACTCAGAGGGACTCCCTGCCTTCATCTCCACTGCATACTGCCACGGTGTGTCTGGGTCCTCTGCCTCTTCTTCCTCATCACCCTATAGCTCCTCTTGCTGCTCCTGTTCCTCCTCTCCTGTCAGATGAGTATAAAAACCACCAAATTCGCTACACATTGCCTGTGCTCCACTGTCCCCCTCCTCTTCCTCCAGTTCAGTCCCCACATGTAGGCACCACATCCCCAGTGCCCTGACCAGCCATTGTTTCCACAATCTGTTGTAGTAAATAAAGCAGTGGAATGATGTTGTTCATTCCGTAATCCTGGTGACTGACTAATAATGTGGCTTCCTCAAAGGACCTGAGCAAACTGCAGGTGTCACGTATGAACTGCCACTTGTGGACATTGAAGTTACACAGGGGAGTCCCCCTATCCACTTGGATCATCAAGTAATCAGTGATGGCCTTTCTCTGTTCATATAGTCGGTCCAACATATGGAGGGTGGAATTCCAATGGGTGGAAACGTCGCAAATCAGACTATTTGGGGGGATACCGTTCTGATTCTGCAGCTCAAGGAGGGTGTGCTTTGCAGTGTATGAGTGGCTGAAGTGCATGCAAAGTTTCCTGGCCATTGTTAGGATGTCTTGCAGATGGGGGGAACACTTTAGGAATCGCTTGACAACCTGATTGAACACATACGCCATGCAGGGCGTATGGCTCAGGCTTACTTGATGCAGCGCAGACAAGATGTTCTTCCCATTGTCGGTCCCCATGGTTCCCATTTCCAGTTTTCGTGGAGTAAGCTATGATTCAATTTCTTGATAAATGACTTTTAGCAGTTCCTCCCCTGTGTGACTCCGTTCACCAAGGCAAACCAGGTAAAGAACAGCGTGACACCATCGTTCCCTGCACACATGGTATGCTGGAGGGGCACTGAGACTTGTCTGTACAGTGGAAGCTGAGGACACGGTGGAGGATGAGAAGGCGGAGTCAGACACTGTCACAGGATCAATGGCCTGAGTGCGTGGAGGCGGAAGCGGCATGACCTGGCCAATTTGCTGGTGTGGCTGTGCAGGAACCACATTCACCCAGTGAACCGTAAAGGACATGTATTGTCCCTGACCGTAGTTACAGCTCCACACATCAGCACTGGCCCACCTTCTCTTCCACATAATTGTGCAGGGCTGGTACTGCCTTCTTCGCAAAGAAATGACGGCTTGGTACTCTGGCAAAAGCCATCAGTTCTCTGAAAGGTGCAGAGTCCACCACTTGAAAAGGGAGGGACTGCAACACCAGCAACTAGTACAGGAGCACATTCAGCTTCTGTGCCATTGGATGAGTGGGCACCTACTGTTGTCTCTTGGACATGGCTTCACCAATGGATTGCTGGCGGAATGACTGACTCAAAGTAGGAGAAGCAGGAGCATCTGGACCAACAGAAGATGGGAATGACACACAGCTCCCTTTGGCTGAGGTGGTGGAGTCTTGGCTGGCTGAAACAGGGAGCTGCGTGCCACTGGGTGATTCAGCAGGCTGGACCACTATATCGGAGCCACTTTTCTCCTACGCCGCTTTATGGTGACGCCCCCTCAATTCAAGTCTATGGGAGGGGGCATGAAGGCCGTCACGCGCCCACCCATAGACTTGAATTGAGCGGGCGTGGCCAGTGGAGTACCCCTTTAAGGCCATGTTCACACTTTAAAAACTTTTTTAAGCCGATTAGTGAAAATTTAGCTTTTTGCTTTATGCCCATTTTTGCAGACTTTAACAGGTGAAAAAGCGGATGCATAGCAAATAACAATTTTTTTTTATGGTGTGTAAACATGGCTTAAAAGAAGTAGGAGAAGTGGCTCTTTGGAGCTGTCCGGGGATGTATGAGACAGGCAGGCTTTAGTAGAATGGAACAGAACTATCTGATGTTGTTTCCGCATGTTAAATGCTGATCCTAGCAGTTTCAGCCGTGTTAAAATCACAATATGACAAGACTTAATCTGGGCCTTGTTAGGAAAATCTCATACACAATAGGTTACTGGAGCCTCACTGCTCAGGCATCAACCAATGCAGATCAGCCATTGTGTTCTAAGCATCCCATCCATCATAGCACAACAAATTTCCATTGAGTTCTAATCTCTGACACGTGGTTGGCTGATGCACCCGATGGTATATGAGGGTCTACGGGTGGCTCTGCCCTGCAAATCTGCTGAGCGTGGGTGAAGATGGCATTACAGGTAAGTGAGGATCGACATTTCGCAGAGTATATAATATTTGTCTGAGGTTTTTATTAGCTTTTTACTTATTTTTGGCTAGTTATTGGAAGGAAAATGGGTTGTTACTTGGAAACTGTATGTACAATTTACAGAGTATAAGATCAATGGATCCATCAACAGTAACTTACTGACTGTTTCCAAGAAGCATTAGAACTTAGTACAGTATACAGTACTCTATACAGTATCTCCCAAAAGTGAGTCCACCCCTCACAATTTATATTCAGTATCTCCCATAAGTGAGTTCATCCCTCACATTATATATACAGTATCTCCCATAAGTGAGTCCACCCCTCACATTATATATACAGTATCTCCCATAAGTGACTCCACCCCTCACATTATATATACAGTATATCCCATAAGTGAGTCCACCCCTCACATTATATATACAGTATCTCCCATAAGTGAGTTCACCCCTCACATTATATATACAGTATCTCCCATAAGTGAGTCCACCCCTCACATTATATATACAGTTAGAGATGTCGAGAATTGTTCGCCGGCGAACAGTTCCCGGTGAACTTAGCATGTTCGCGTTCGCCGGGCGAACATATGTGAAGTTCGATTTGCCCCCTATACTTTAACATTGCGGTAAACTTTGATCCTGTGAGTCAGAGTCAGCAGACACATTACAGCCAATCAGCAGCAGTCCCTCCCTTCCAGACCCTCCTACCTCCTGCACGGACGCCATTTTACCTTCATTTGGCATGTTGCAGGCTTAGAAAGTGGAGGGTCAGAGAAGCTGCTCCTGCTGTAATAGGGAAAGCAATAGCTAGGTTGCTGCTAGGTGATGTATTCAGGGTCCACTCTACTCCTAAAGAATTACTCTAACATCTGCTTTAAGGACAGCACCCAAAAAAGCCCTCAAAAATCAGTCCGTGTATCTTGCAACAGCTGGAGGCACCCTGGTTGGGAGGGAACCGCTGGTTAACCCCTTAAGGACCAAGGACGAAATGGTACGTCCTTGGTCCTGCTCCAGTGATATAACGTGGGGTTACACGGTAACCCCGCATCATATCACGGCGGGCCCAGCGTCATAGTGAAGCCGGGACCCGCTGCTAATAGCGCGCAGCGCCGATCGCGGCGCCGCGCGCTATTAACCCTTTAGCCGCGCGCTCAGAGCTGAGCCGCGTGGCTAAAAGCGAAAGTGAAAGCTGCCGGTTAACTCAGTGGGCTGTTCGGGATAGCCGCGGCGAAATCGCGGCATACCGAACAGCCTACAGGACAGCGGGAGGGCCCCTACCTGCCTCGCTGTCCGATCGCCGAATGACTGCTCAGTGCCTGAGATCCAGGCATGAGCAGTCATGCGGCAGAATCATCGATCACTGGTTTAATATGAGAAACCAGTGATCAATGATAAAGATCAGTGTGTGCAGTGTTATAGGTCCTATAACACTGCAAAAAAAAAAGTGAAAAAAAAGTGAAAAAAAAAAGTGAATGAATATCATTTATCCCCTCACCTATTAAAATCACCCCCCTTTTCCCATAAAAAAAACACAGTGTAAATAAAAATAAAAATAAACATATATGGTATCACCGCGTGCAGAAATGTATGAATTATAAAAATATATCATTAATTAAACCGCTCGGTCAATGGCGTGCGCGCAAAAAAATTCCAAAGTCCAAAATAGTGCATTTTTGGTCACTTTTTATATCATTTAAAAATGAATAAAAAGCGACCAATAAGTCCTATCAATGCAAAAATGGTACCGTTAAAAACTTCAGATCACGGCGCAAAAAATTAGCCCTCATACCGCCCCATACACGGAAAAATAAAAAAGTTATAGGGGTCAGAAGATGATAATTTTAAACGTATTAATTTTCCTGCATGTAGTTATGATTTTTTCCAGAAGTCCGACAAAATCAAACCTATATAAGTAGGGTATCATTTTAACCGTATGGACCTACAGAATAATGATAATGTGTCATTTTTACCCAAAAATTTTCTAACAACGGAAGCCCCCAAAAGTTGCAAAATGGCGTTTTTTTTTTCTATTTTGTCGCACAATGATTTTTTTTTCCGTTTCACCGTAGATTTTTGGGCAAAATGACTGACGTCATTACAAGGTAGAATTGGTGGCGCAAAAAATAAGCCATCATATGGATTTTTAGGTGCAAAATTGATAGAGTTATGATTTTTTAAAGGCAAGAGCAAAAAACGAAAATACAAAAACGGAAAAACCCTGATCCTTAAGGGGTTAAAAGGGGTACTCCAGTGTAAAACTTAATTTCCTTCAAGCAACTAACTACAGTATTAAAAGGGCTTTAAGTTCAGTCCGTGTGTCTTGCAACAGCTGGAGGCACCCTGGTTGAGGACCTCTGCTTAAAAGGGGAACTCCGCAGGCAACCTGTTTTGCTCATTGTCACACTAGTGCAAATCACATTTGGTGTGATAGTTGTTCAAATAAAAGAAAAAAAAAAAACCTTTTTTGGCTTTGAAATAAAACCAGTGCTGCCTAAAGGGGGGCTCTAACTATGTGCTGCCTAATATAGGGGAATCGATGTGCTGCCTAAAGGGGGATCTAAATATGTGCTGCCTAAAGGGGGCTCTATGTGCTGCCTAAAGGGAGGCTCTAACTATGTGCTGCCTAATATGGTGGAATCTCTGTGCTGCCTAAAGGGGGGCTCTAACTATGTGCTGCCTATCATGGGGGAATCTATGTGCTGCCTAAAGGGGGGATCTAACTATGTGATGCCTAAAGGGGGGATCTAGCTATGTGCTGCCTAAAGGGGGCTCTATGTGCTTCCTGAAGGGAGGCTCTACCTATGTGCTGCCTAAAGGGGGGCTCTAACTATGTGCTGCCTATCATGGGGGAATCTATGTGCTGCCTAAAGGGGGGATCTAACTATGTAATGCCTAAAGGGGGGCTCTATGTGCTGCCTAAAGGGGGCTAAAGCATGTTATTCCAAAGAATTTAGGAATAATAGGTGATTTATGCCCTTTTTCCATGGGAGTTTTGCCATGGATCCCCCTCCAGCACGCCACAGTCCAGGTGTTAGTCCCCTTGAAACAACTTTTAAATCACTATTGTGCCCAGAAAGAGTCCCTGTGGGTTTTAAAATTTGCCTGCCCATTGAAGAAAATTTTATGTTCGTGACATCACTATATACAGTATCTACCATAAGTGATTCATCCCTCACATTATATCCAGTATCTCCCATAAGTGACTCCACCCCTCACATTATATACAGTATCTCCCATAAGTGACTCCACCCCTCACATTATATACAGTATCCCCCATAAGTGACTCCACCCCTCACATTATATATACAGTATCTCCCATAAGTGACTCCACCCCTCACATTATATACAGTATCCCCCATAAGTGACTCCACCCCTCACATTATATATACAGTATATCCCATAAGTGAGTCCACCCCTCACATTATATATACAGTATCTCCCATAAGTGACTCCACCCCTCACATTATATATACAGTATCTCCCATAAGTGACTCCTCCCCTCACATTATATATAAAGTATCTCCCATAAGTGAGTCCACCCCTCACATTATATATACAGTATCTCCCATAAGTGACTCCACCCCTCACATTATATATACAGTATATCCCATAAGTGAGTCCACCCCTCACATTATATATACAGTATCTCCCATAAGTGACTCCACCCCTCACATTATATATACAGTATATCCCATAAGTGACTCCTCCCCTCACATTATATATACAGTATCTCCCATAAGTGAGTCCACCCCTCACATTATATACAGTATCTCCCATAAGTGAGTCCACCCCTCACATTATATACAGTATCTCCCATAAGTGACTCCACCCCTCATATTATATACAGTATATCCCATAAGTGACTCCACCCCTCACATTATATATACAGTATCTCCCATAAGTGAGTCCACCCCTCACATAATATATACAGTATATCCCATAAGTGAGTCCACCCCTCACATTATATATACAGTATCTCCCATAAGTGACTCCACCCCTCACATTATATATACAGTATATCCCATAAGTGACTCCTCCCCTCACATTATATATACAGTATCTCCCATAAGTGAGTCCACCCCTCACATTATATACAGTATCTCCCATTAGTGAGTCCACCCCTCACATTATATATACAGTATCTCCCATAAGTGAGTCCACCCCTCATATTATATACAGTATATCCCATAAGTGACTCCACCCCTCACATTATATATACAGTATCTCCCATAAGTGAGTCCACCCCTCACATTATATATACAGTATCTCCCATAAGTGACTACACCCCTCACATTATATATACAGTATCTCCCATAAGTGAGTCCACCCCTCACATTATATATACAGTATCTCCCATAAGTGAGTCCACCCCTCACATTATATACAGTATCTCCCATAAGTGAGTCCACCCCTCACATTATATACAGTATCTCCCATAAGTGACTCCACCCCTCACATTATATATACAGTATATCCCATAAGTGACTCCACCCCTCACATTATATATACAGTATCTCCCATAAGTGAGTCCACCCCTCACATTATATATACAGTATATCCCATAAGTGACTCCACCCCTCACATTATATATACAGTATCTCCCATAAGTGAGTCCACCCCTCACATTATATATACAGTATCTCCCATAAGTGAGTCCACCCCTCACATTATATATACAGTATCTCCCATAAGTGAGTCCACCCCTCACATTATATATACAGTATATCCCATAAGTGAGTCCACCCCTCACATTATATATACAGTATATCCCATAAGTGACTCCACCCCTCACATTATATACAGTATCTCCCATAAGTGACTCCACCCCTCACATTGTATATACAGTATATCCCATAAGTGAGTCCATCCCTCACATTATATATACTGTATCTCCCATAAGTGACTCCACCCCTCACATTATATACAGTATATCACATAAGTGAGTCCACCCCCCACATTATATACAGTATATCCCATAAGTGAGTCCACCCCTCACATTATATATACAGTATATCCCATAAGTGAGTCCACCCCTCACATTATATATACAGTATCTCCCATAAGTGAGTCCACCCCTCACATTATATATACAGTATCTCCCATAAGTGAGTCCACCCCTCACATTATATACAGTATCTCCCATAAGTGACTCCACCCCTCACATTATATACAGTATATCCCATAAGTGAGTCCACCCCTCACATTATATATACAGTATCTCCCATAAGTGACTCCACCCCTCACATTATATATACAGTATCTCCCATAAGTGACTCCACCCCTCACATTATATATACAGTATCTCCCATAAGTGAGTCCACCCCTCACATTATATATACAGTATCTCCCATAAGTGAGTCCACCCCTCACATTATATACAGTATCTCCCATAAGTGAGTCCACCCCTCACATTATATACAGTATCTCCCATAAGTGAGTCCACCCCTCACATTATATATACAGTATCTCCCATAAGTGAGTCCACCCCTCACATTATATACAGTTTCTCCCATAAGTGAGTCCACCCCTCACATTATATATACAGTATATCCCATAAGTGAGTTCACCCCTCACATTATATACAGTATCTCCCATAAGTGAGTCCATCCCTCACATTATATATACAGTATCTCCCATAAGTGATTCAACCCCTCACATTATATATACAGTATCTCCCATATGTGACTCCACCCCTCACATTATATGTACAGTATCTCCCATAAGTGAGTCCACCCCTCACATTATATATACAGTATATCCCATAAGTGAGTCCACCCCTCACATTATATATACAGTATCTCCCATAAGTGAGTCCACCCCTCACATTATGTACAGTATCTCCCATAAGTGAGTCCACCCCTCACATTATATATACAGTATCTTCCATAAGTGAGTCCACCCCTCACATTATATATACAGTATCTCCCATAAGTGATTCCACCCCTCACATTATATACAGTATATCCCATAAGTGAGTCCACCCCTCACATTATATATACAGTATCTCCCATAAGTGACTCCACCCCTCACATTATATATACAGTATATCCCATAAGTGAGTCCACCCCTCACATTATATATACAGTATCTCCCATAAGTGACTCCACCCCTCACATTATATATACAGTATATCCCATAAGGGAGTCCACCCCTCACATTATATATACAGTATATCCCATAAGGGAGTCCACCCCTCACATTATATATACAGTATCTCCCATAAGTGAGTCCACCCCTCACATTATATATACAGTATCTCCCATAAGTGATTCCACCCCTCACATTATATACAGTATCTCCCATAAGTGACTCCACCCCTCACATTATATATACAGTATCTCCCATAAGTGACTCCACCCCTCACATTATATATACAGTATCTCCCATAAGTGACTCCACCCCTCACATTATATATACAGTATCTCCCATAAGTGACTCCACCCCTCACATTATATATACAGTATCTCCCATAAGTGAGTCCACCCCTCACATTATATATACAGTATCTCCCATAAGTTACTCCACCCCTCACATTATATATACAGTATCTCCCATAAGTGACTCCACCCCTCACATTATATATACAGTATCTCCCATAAGTGAGTCCACCCCTCACATTATATATACAGTATTTCCCATAAGTGACTCCACCCCTCACATTATATACAGTATCTCCCATAAGTGACTCCACCCCTCACATATATACAGTATCTCCCATAAGTGAGTCCACCCCTCACATTATATATACAGTATCTCCCATAAGTGAGTCCACCCCTCACATTATATACAGTATATCCCATAAGTGACTCCACCCCTCACATTATATATACAGTATATCCCATAAGTGATTCAACCCCTCACATTATATATACAGTATCTCCCATAAGTGACTCCACCCCTCACATTATATACAGTATCTCCCATAAGTGAGTCCACCCCTTACATTATATATACAGTATATCCCATAAGTGAGTCCACCCCTCACATTATATATACAGTATCTCCCATAAGTGAGTCCACCCCTCACATTATGTACAGTATCTCCCATAAGTGAGTCCACCCCTCACATTATATATACAGTATCTCCCATAAGTGAGTCCACCCCTCACATTATATATACAGTATCTCCCATAAGTGAGTCCACCCCTCACATTATATATACAGTATCTCCCATAAGTGAGTCCACCCCTCACATTATATATACAGTATCTCCCATAAGTGACTCCACCCCTCACATTATATATACAGTATCTCCCATAAGTGACTCCACCCCTCACATTATATATACAGTATCTCCCATAAGTGAGTCCACCCCTCACATTATATATACAGTATCTCCCATAAGTGACTCCACCCCTCACATTATATATACAGTATCTCCCATAAGTGACTCCACCCCTCACATTATATATACAGTATCTCCCATAAGTGACTCCACCCCTCACATTATATATACAGTATTTCCCATAAGTGAGTCCACCCCTCACATTATATATACAGTATTTCCCATAAGTGACTCCACCCCTCACATTATATACAGTATCTCCCATAAGTGACTCCACCCCTCACATATATACAGTATCTCCCATAAGTGAGTCCACCCCTCACATTATATATACAGTATCTCCCATAAGTGAGTCCACCCCTCACATTATATACAGTATATCCCATAAGTGACTCCACCCCTCACATTATATATACAGTATATCCCATAAGTGATTCAACCCCTCACATTATATATACAGTATCTCCCATAAGTGACTCCACCCCTCACATTATATACAGTATCTCCCATAAGTGAGTCCACCCCTTACATTATATATACAGTATCTCCCATAAGTGAGTCCACTCCTCACATTATATACAGTATCTCCCATAAGTGACTCCACCCCTCACATTATATATACAGTATATCCCATAAGTGAGTCCACCCCTCACATTATATATATACAGTATCTCCCATAAGTGACTCCACCCCTCACATTATATATACAGTATATCCCATAAGTGAGTCCACCCCTCACATTATATATACAGTATCTCCCATAAGTGAGTCCATCCCTCACATTATATATACAGTATCTCCCATAAGTGAGTCCACCCCTCACATTATATATACAGTATCTCCCATAAGTGACTCCACCCCTCACATTATATATACAGTATATCCCATAAGTGACTCCACCCCTCACATTATATATACAGTATCTCCCATAAGTGAGTCCACCCCTCACATTATATACAGTATCTCCCATAAGTGACTCCACCCCTCACATTATATATACAGTATATACCATAAGTGACTCCTCCCCTCACATTATATATACAGTATATCCCATAAGTGAGTCCACCCCTCACATTATATATACAGTATATCCCATAAGTGACTCCTCCCCTCACATTATATATACAGTATATCCCATAAGTGATTCCACCCCTCACATTATATACAGTATCTCCCATAAGTGAGTCCACCCCTCACATTATATACAGTATATCCCATAAGTGAGTCCACCCCTCACATTATATACAGTATCTCCCATAAGTGAGTCCACCCCTCACATTATATATACAGTATATCCCATAAGTGAGTCCACCCCTCACATTATATATACAGTATCTCCCATAAGTGAGTCCACCCCTCACATTATATATACAGTATCTCCCATAAGTGAGTCCACCCCTCACATTATGTATACAGTATCTCCCATAAGTGAGTCCACCCCTCACATTATATATACAGTATCTCCCATAAGTGACTCCACCCCTCACATTATATATACAGTATATCCCATAAGTGAGTCCACCCCTCACATTATATATACAGTATCTCCCATAAGTGACTCCACCCCTCACATTATATATACAGTATCTCCCATAAGTGAGTCCACCCCTCACATTATATATACAGTATCTCCCATAAGTGACTCCACCCCTCACATTATATATACAGTATCTCCCATAAGTGAGTCCACCCCTCACATTATATATACAGTATATCCCATAAGTGAGTCCACCCCTCACATTATATATACAGTATCTCCCATAAGTGAGTCCACCCCTCACATTATATATACAGTATCTCCCATAAGTGAGTCCACCCCTCACATTATGTATACAGTATCTCCCATAAGTGAGTCCACCCCTCACATTATATATACAGTATCTCCCATAAGTGACTCCACCCCTCACATTATATATACAGTATATCCCATAAGTGAGTCCACCCCTCACATTATATATACAGTATCTCCCATAAGTGAGTCCACCCCTCACATTATATATACAGTATCTCCCATAAGTGAGTCCACCCCTCACATTATATATACAGTATCTCCCATAAGTGAGTTCACCCCTCACATTATATATACAGTATCTCCTATAAGTGAGTCCACCCCTCACATTATATATACAGTATATCCCATAAGTGAGTCCACCCCTCACATTATATATACAGTATATCCCATAAGTGAGTCCACCCCTCACATTATGTATACAGTATCTCCCATAAGTGAGTCCACCCCTCACATTATATATACAATATCTCCCATAAGTGACTCCACCCCTCACATTATATATACAGTATATCCCATAAGTGAGTCCACCCCTCACATTATATATACAGTATCTCCCATAAGTGAGTCCACCCCTCACATAATATATACAGTATCTCCCATAAGTGAGTCCACCCCTCACATTATATATACAGTATCTCCCATAAGTGAGTCCACCCCTCACATTATATATACAGTATCTCCCATAAGTGAGTTCACCCCTCACATTATATATACAGTATCTCCTATAAGTGAGTCCACCCCTCACATTATATATACAGTATCTCCCATAAGTGACTCCACCCCTCACATTATATACAGTATATCCCATAAGTGAGTCCACCCCTCACATTATATATATACAGTATCTCCCATAAGTGACTCCACCCCTCACATTATATATACAGTATATCCCATAAGTGAGTCCACCCCTCACATTATATACAGTATATCCCATAAGTGAGTCCACCCCTCACATTATATACAGTATCTCCCATAAGTGAGTCCACCCCTCACATTATATATACAGTATATCCCATAAGTGACTCCACCCCTCACATTATATATACAGTATCTCCCATAAGTGACTCCACCCCTCACATTATATATACAGTATCTCCCATAAGTGACTCCACCCCTCACATTATATATACAGTATCTCCCATAAGTGAGTCCACCCCTCACGTTATATATACAGTATCTCCCATAAGTGAGTCCACCCCTCACATTATATATACAGTATCTCCCATAAGTGAGTCCACCCCTCACATTATATATACAGTATCTCCCATAAGTGAGTCCACCCCTCACATTATATACAGTATCTCCCATAAGTGACTCCACCCCTCACATTATATATACAGTATATCCCATAAGTCAGTCCACCCCTCACATTATATATACAGTATATCCCATAAGTGAGTCCACCCCTCACATTATATACAGTATATCCCATAAGTGACTCCACCCCTCACATTATATATACAGTATATCCCATAAGTCAGTCCACCCCTCACATTATATATACAGTATCTCACATAAGTGAGTCCACCCCTCACATTATATACAGTATCTCCCATAAGTGACTCCACCCCTCACATTATATACAGTATATCCCATAAGTGAGTCCACCCCCCACATTATATACAGTATATCCCATAAGTGAGTCCACCCCTCACATTATATACAGTATATCCCATAAGTGAGTCCACCCCTCACATTATATATACAGTATCTCCCATAAGCGAGTCCACCCCTCACATTATATATACAGTTTATCCCATAAGTGAGTCCACCCCTCACATTATATATACAGTATATCCCATAAGTGAGCCCACTCCTCACATTATATACAGTATCTCCCATAAGTGAGTCCACCCCTCACATTATATATACAGTATATCCCATAAGTGAGTCCACCCCTC
Organism: Hyla sarda; assembly: GCF_029499605.1. Taxonomy (NCBI): domain Eukaryota; kingdom Metazoa; phylum Chordata; class Amphibia; order Anura; family Hylidae; genus Hyla; species Hyla sarda. The sequence goes on along the minus strand of NC_079196.1, from coordinate 198,839,720 downwards.
ACATTATATATACAGTATATCCCATAAGTGACTCCACCCCTCACATTATATATGCAGTATGTCCCATAAGTGAGTCCACCCCTCACATTATATATACAGTATCTCCCATAAGTGAGTCCACCCCTCACATTATATATACAGTATGTCCCATAAGTGAGTCCACCCCTCACATTATATATATACAGTATCTCCCATAAGTGAGTCCACCCCTCACATTATATATACAGTATATTCCATAAGTGAGTCCACCCCTCACATTATATATACAGTATCTCCCATAAGTGAGTCCACTCCTCACATTATATATACAGTATCTCCCATAAGTGAGTCCACCCCTCACATCATATATACAGTATCTCCCATAAGTGAGTCCACCCCTCACATTATATATACAGTATCTCCCATAAGTGAGTCCACCCCTCACATTATATATACATTATATTCCATAAGTGAGTCCACCCCTCACATTATATATACAGTATATCCCATAAGTGAGTCCACCCCTCACATTATATATACAGTATATCCTATAAGTGAGTCCACCCCTCACATTATATATACAGTATATCCCATAAGTGAGTCCACCCCTCACATTATATATACAGTATATCCTATAAGTGAGTCCACCCCTCACATCATATATACAGTATCTCCCATAAGTGAGTCCACCCCTCACATTATATATACAGTATCTCCCATAAGTGAGTCCACCCCTCACATTATATATACAGTATATCCCATAAATGAGTCCACCCCTCTCAACACACAGCCATTAACTTCTAAATCTTGGCAACAAAGTGAGCCCACCCTTAAGCGGAAATGTCCAAATTGGGCTCATTTAGTCATTTTCCCACCCCAATGTCATAGACTCGTTAGTGTTACAAGGTCTCAGATGTGAATAAGGAGCAGGTGTCCTAAATTTGGTGTTATTGCTCTAACACTTTCTAATACTGGTCACTGAAAGCTGAACATTGCATCTCATGGCAAAGAAGTCTCTGAGGATCTAAAGAATTCTTTTTTTGCTCTAAATAAAGATGATCTAAGCTATAAAAGATTGCTACTACCCTGAAACTGAGCTGCAGCATGGTGGGCAAGACCATACAGCAGTTTCACAGGACAGATTCCACTCACAACAGGTTTTGTCATGGATAACCAAAGAAGTTTAGTGCACATGCTCAGTGTCATATCCAGAGTTGTTTTTGTTTTTTTTTGGGAGGAGGGAGTGGGGGAATAGATGTATAAGTGCTGCTTGACGGGATGGATGTCAGCCTGTCAGTGCTCATACCATATTCTGCACACTGCATCAAACTGGTCTGCATGGCTGTCATCCCAGAAGGAAGCCCGCAAAGAGTTTGCTGAAGACAAGGAGACTGAAGAGATGGATTACAGTCCATGTCCTGTGATCTGATGAGACCAAGATAAACCTATTTGGTTCAGATGGTGTCAAGTGTGTATGGCAGCAACCATGTGAGGAGTACAAAGACAAGTTTGTCTTGTCTACAGTCAAGCATGGTGTTGGGAATGTCATGGACCTGCATGAGTGCTGTGGGCACTGGGGAGTTACAGTTTATTCAGGGAACCATAAATACCAACATGTACTGTGACAAACTAAAGCAGAGCATGAGCCACGCGACGCCCCCTCCATTCATGTCTGCTAGAGGGGGCGTGACAGCTAGTACACAGCCATCACGCCTCCTCCCATAGACATGAATGGGAGCACCGGATGACTGGGGTGCTGCGGCAGAGATCACGGGGGTCCCCAGCAGCTGGACCCACGTGATCAGACATGTCTAGCAGTGGAGTACACCTTTAATACCTATATTGAGTTATTTTTAGGGGACACAACATTGAACACTGGTACACACGCTGTGCACTCACTACTTTACATCGTAGCTGTGAGATACAGTATACAAGGACCAGAAATAGTGCTGCTCCTCATGTACAGACAGGGCAGCTTATTCTAAAAAGTCACCTGATTAAGACAGGTGCACTTTAAGGACCCGATCCCCCTAAAGATGTTTCTAGGTCACGGCCCCATATAAAGCAGCTAAGAAACAAAGGGTCCTAAAAACTGCAAATCAGCAACACATTCCTTAAATTTCCATGGTGGAAGCTTTAGGGAATCAAAGGTTTCTTTGCACAGAGCAGGAGACGACGGAGGGTTTTATACACTTGAATGCTCTGAGTCAGTAGGGTGGCAGCGAGGCGGCTGCAGTTCACAGGTGCTGTATATCTATGTGACAGATTAGGAAAAAAAAAAAAAAACACGACTCCTCATCTGCCCGAGACTTCGTTTCCAGACCCTGTGTTCTCTGATCAACCATATCACGGGCCTGCTGAGAAGGATTGTACCACTGTACTAATAAGAATTTCACGCTGCATTCATTAAATCCAAGAGAAGAAAGATTTCACCTCGGGACCTGAGTCTTATACATTTCTGTAACTTCAGTCGTCACTTTTTGTTTGCAAGAATGAACTTTTTAATTTATAGGCTTCTTTTTTTTTCTTCATTTCTTCATAGTAACTTAAAATTTTTTACTATTTCCAAAGAATTGATATTAAATTATTAAATTTATTATTGTTGATATTAAATTGATATTAAAAGGGGTACTCCGTGTACTATTTTGTTCCTGTTAAAGTCTTAAGGGACAGCCAAAAGTGCACACCTGCTGCTGTTCTAGACAAATACATGTTGACTTCATTGTTGTTCATGTAGGACACAAAGCTGTGGAATTCCTGTTGAGATCCTGACCAAACTACAAGAACATCATTCACATACCTTACATGTAATGCAAGATATTTTACAAACGGATTTCTACTTAAAAATATCACATCGTCTTTGAGGACCCCCAAAAATAAATTTGCATGTGGGTGCAACCGGTGTCCCCATCAGGGTCCCATCCGCTTGAATGTACCATGTATTGTTGAATTCAAAGGCATTATGACTTAATACTAATGATAGTAATTCACATCTAATCTACTTGAGATGTTTCAGTAAATCCCCTTCACCCTGCTATCCGCCTACCCCCTGAAGCATAGCCACGCCCCCTGGAGAAGATTTTACGTAAGACATTGTCACTGGCCACATGGATTGCTGGGAAAGTGTATCTAAGCTGTTCTTAAGACAAAGTTAATTTAAAAGTTACAGCAACATGTATGGCTATGAATGGTACCTGGTAGTAACTAACAGGTTAAATTAAAAAACACACTGAACTAGGGATTTTTTTTGTTAATGAATGTCTAAAAATGATCCCTTTTTGGATGTAGATGCTGGATGGGTTTTTATATGCACACAGAGGTACCAGAAGAAGCAATGGCATTTTCCAAGTGGTCCAAAAATTATCCCTTTTTGGGAGTAGCAACAGATTTTTTGCCTGGATAGGGAACCAGTGACTATTTACAATCTGTGAAACATTATTTGCATTATGGGACATATCAACAGTATTAGCATCCTATAAAGTTCACAAAAGTGACACAAAATCCCTTTTGCCGCTTTTTCACAATTAGTGTAAAACTAAAAAAAAAATGTAACATCTAACTTCCAAGGGAAAAAGATTTTGCACTGACAGAAAAGATGCAGAACACTCTTCTGATTTACTACAATTATTATGTGTGGTCCTACTTCTATCTGTGCTGGTCACTGCTTAGTGTCCCTCAAAGAGATCTTCACCTAACATCTTTTATATCTAACATGGCTGCTGAAGCTATGTACATAGGCTTTTATAATGGCTCTGACATCAACCCTATACTGCCTCCTGATTGGCTGGGAGAGCTGTTTGAAAGACATTATGGGATCCTTTCTGCCATGTGGCTGAAATTCTATTTAGGAGGTTCTGCCGAACAGAACTGCCTGAAGATCGTATTCTAGCTGAACTAAACTTTTAGCAAAATTCTCACCGAACTCTGGTTCCACGGGTTCGGTTTACTCATCTGTACTCTAGATCTCACCCTAAACTTTAAGACTAGACACACTAAACTCTACTGTCCATCCAATATCTTGTGTACAGCCTTAGACTATAGCAAGACAAACAATAAGAAGACACCAAAAGCAAGGAAAACACAAACTTGAGCAATATACAGAAACATATAAGAAAACACATTGAACCAGGCTTCAATAACTTCCAAATAGAAATATCAAGATAACTTGAAACAGGAACCAAGAAATATCCAAGGAACAAGGGCAAGAATAAAGTCAAGAGACATCAGTAACCCTTGGACAGACTAAACATAGTATAATCCATGCAGGGTGCAAATGCCCTGGATCTTATAAAGGCTAACTGGTGAACGTCCAACCAAAGCCAATAGGCCCAATAAATCAAGATTGTGTGATCCATTGCTCTGGAACAGGCTATGAAACAGTCACATTGCCTTAAAGGTGTACTCCGCCCCTAGACATCTTATCCCCTATCCAAAGGATAGGGCATAAGATGTCAGATCGCCGAGATCCCGCTGCTGGGGAGCCCCGTGATCCCTGCTGCAGCACCCCGCTATCATTACAGCACAGAGCGAGTTCGCTCTGCACGTAATGACGTGCAATACAGGGGCCGGAGCATCGTTACATCATGGCTCCGCCCCCTCGTGACGTCACGGCCCTCCCCTTTCAATACAAGTCTATGGGAGGGGGCGCGGCGGTCATCACGCCCCCTGCCATAGACTTGCATTAAGGGGACGGGCCGTGATGTCACGAGGGGCGGAGCCATGACGTCACATGGCTCCGTCCCCTGTATCGCCCGTCATTACGCACAGAGTGAACTCGCTCTGTGCTGTAATGATAGCGGGGTGCCAAAGCGGGGATCCCGGGGCTCCCCAGCAGCGTCACTGCGGCGATCTGACATCTTATCCCCTATCCTTTGGATAGGGGATAAGATGTCTAGGGGCGGAGTACCCCTTTAACCGAGTAGGATAGGGGATAAGTTTTCCAATCCTGGACTACTCCTTTAAATAGACTAATAAATAGGGGAAGACAGAATAGCGGGAAGATTCCTGTTATTCATAACAGCACCAGACACAGCGACATTGTTTCTAGCAGCCATGTTTTGACCATCAACAACATTGTCAAACAATAGAATGAAGGTTACTAGGCCCTTTTAGAACACTGTGATTTTCTTTCTCTACAGTTTGAAGCATCCTGTCCTCAGGGACTGTGTCCTGGATGGAGTTTGATTCTAAAGGGAGAGACAAGTTCCACAGCAGACGCGTAAGACAATGTCACACTTATCTACCCTGTTTGTAGATTTTAGTGCATAAGGTCGGAGCTGGTCTCCTGCCTGTCCTGCACAGATCGGGGTGGAAAGATGCAGCTCACGCTGGTTGGAGCAGTTGCCAAGGCAACTGTCGATGCCCAGTGAGTTCCGTGCACAAGCCTTTTTCTAATGAATGGAACTCATGCATGGAACTTGTTGAGCGTCATATGGTACTATACCACCCAGCCTGAGCTTAGGGTTGCCACCTTTCTTGCAAAAAAAATACAAGCCATGCTAATTTGCATAACTCATTATATATGCATGATATCACAGGAAGTGATAGAAGAGATGCAATACATATGCGTGGGAAAGAGATGACACAAGGAGGATCAGAAGGGGGATTTCAATACCCCTTATCCCCCCATACCATTTTAATTGTTTCCCCCGCTCCTGTGCCATTTTAATAGATTTTACCTCCCGGCTATTTTATTTGACGCCCCCCCCCCCCCCCTCGTCAGTCACTGCTGGAGGTCACTGATTTATGGAAATTTACCGGCAACAACATGGAAATACCGGCTGGGTGGCAACTTTACGTGAGCTGCGCCTCTGCACTGATCTATGTAGAATGGGTGTTGACCAGCTCTTGCCTTGTGTTTTAAATATAATAGCAGAGCCACTAATTCTCTGTGTATGTCCATCCCCCACAATTTGGTGCAACGTTGTGCCTAAAGGTTTCCCCATTGGTATATGTTTGGCGAGGATACACCGGAATCCCCTAACCCAAACTTTATTAAAAGGCAAAGTTTGCTTTTCATGTGAAAGTATTAGGTACAATAACACTACAACCTCTTTAGAATGTTCCTTGTGTTTCCTTTATAAACAGCTTTGAAATCAACTTCCTCAGTGATTCCGGAGATCAGATCGCTTTCCATTTTAATCCTCGTTTTTCTGAGGGCAGCATTATCTGCAACTCCTTCTTGTCAAGCCAGTGGGGGAAAGAGGAACGCACCGATACTTTCCCCATGGAAGCAAATGATCCTTTCCAGGTAAAATGAGTCGAATTGAAGTCTGTGGTTTATGTTATGGCATGGATGGTATGGGGCACCCAAGACATTTATATGTATAAGATCAGTGTTTCCAAACCAGGGTGCCTTCATCTGTTGCAAAACTACAACTCCCAGCATGCTGGGAGTTGTACAGTAGTTTTGAAATAGCTGAAGGCACCCTGATTGGGAAAAACTGTTATAGAGCCTTACATAAGTATTCAACCCCTTGGACTTTTAGCCCATATTACTACTGTTACAAACTGGAATTTAAATAGGCCAAACCCCTTAACCCCTTCCCGCAAATGGACGTATATACACATCCATTTTTCCCATGACTTAATACAAATGGACATTTATATACGTCCATTCCGGATCACGGCACCGCGGGCGTGCTGTCGGTGATCGACGGCTGCGCTCCGATGTGACTGCTGCAATGATCGACGGTGACAGAGGGAGCTCACTCTGTTCTCCAATGAGAACCCGCAAGGCGAATGCGGGGTCTCATTGGCAGCCATGGGCCTCCAAATGGCCCTTGGTTACCTGGCTACGGAAGCCGATCAGGTTATGTCAAAGGCAAAGCCTGATCTGCTATGTGTATCAGTGAAACGCTGTCAGTGTAAGGGTGGTTTCGCACCACGTTTTGTACTTACGGTTCCTGTATACGGCTGGGAGGAGGGGGGCAGGGCTTAATCGCGGCGCCCACACTCAGCCGTATAGGGGAACCGTAGTTAATGCATGTCTATGAGCCGACCGGAGTGAACCGCAGCCTCCGGTCGGCTGCGTTTTCGGCCGTATGCGGTTTCTCGACCGCAAGCAAAAACGTGGTCGACCGCGTTTTTGCCTACGGTCGGGAAACCGCATACAGCCGAAAACGCAGCCGACCGGAGGCTGCGGTTCACTCCGGTCGGCTCATAGACATGCATTAAATACGGTTCCCCTATACGGCTGAGGGCGGGCGCCGCAATTAAGCCCCCCCCTCCTCCCAGCCGTATACGGGAATCGTAAGTACAAAACGTGGTGTGAAACCACCCTTACACTGATAGGGATAATACACTGCAGTACAGATCTGTACTGCAGTGTATTATAAGTGTCACGTCTCCTAGTGGGACAGTAAAAAAATAAAAAGTAAAATAAAGTAAAAAAAACTAAAACATAAATACACTAAATAAAAAATAAATAAATAAAAATAAATAATATATATAATATATATATAATATATAATATTTTCCTCCATTATATACACATGTTTGGTATTGCCGCATCCGTAACAACCCAAGCGATAAGACTATTATTCAACGCGCACAATGAACGCCGTAATTTTTTTTAATAAAAACCTTGCCAAATTGATGGCTTTATATCAATGCCGCCTCTTTAAAACTAAAATAAAAAGTGATAAAAATGGCCCATGTACCCCAAAATAGTACCACTAAAAACATCAATTACTCACAGAAAAAGTTTGCTATCACACAACATTGTTAGTATAAAAAAAAAAAAATACACCTCTCAGAAAACAGCGATGCACTAACAAGATTTTTCTTAATCAAAAATAGCTTTTATAGTGTAAATATGATAAACCTTTAAATAAAGTACATAAATGAGGTATCGCCATATCCGTACCGACCTACAGAATAAAATTACCATGTCACTGATACTGCATGGTGAACACCGTATAACAAAAAAAAATAAAAAAAATCTGTCCAAAATTACTGTTTTTTGGTAATCCCGTCTCACTAAAAATAAAAAGTGATCAGAATGTCAGACATACCCTAAAATAGTTATATTCAAAACCGCTGCTTATCCCGCAAAAAGTAATCCCAATCACTGCTCCATTGGTGAAAAAATAAAAATGTTACAGATCTTAGAAAAGGGCGACACTAACTAATCAAAAAATAGGAAAACCCAAAATCCACACAGTGCTCCGTCATGTCTGAGGCCTGTATGTGAGTCATGTAGCGCACAAGGGCCACGTATGGGATATTTCTAAATATGTCAGAATTAGGGGAATAAATACTGAGTTGTATTTTCCTGTCACCACCTGTTGTGAGAAAAAAATGGAGCAAAATGGCATATTGCAAACAAAAAAAAAAAAAAAAAAATAACATTTTTTTATTCCACTTCCACTTTGCTTTAATTTCTGTGAAACACCTAAAGGGTTAATAAACTTCCTGAATGTCATTTTGATAATGTTGGAGGGGTGCAGTTGTTATAGTGGGGTGATTATAGGGGGTTCTTACATACAGGCCACTCAAATCCACTTCAGAACTGAACTGGTCCCTAAAAAGATCTGATTTAGATTTTTTTCTCTATAATTTGGAAAAGTTCCATAACGTCCTAAAAAAGTAAAACAACTGAACAAATGATGCCAGTATAAAGTATACATATTGTAAATGTTAATTCATAATTAATTTATGTTGTGTGACTATGTTTCTTAATAGCAGAGAGTCTGGAATTCAGGAAAAATGCTTAATTTTAGAATTTTTCCCAAATTTTTTTAGTTTTTCACACAAAAGTGCTGAATTAAGTGACCAAAATTTACCACTAACATTAAGTACAATTTGTCAGGAAAAAACATTCTTAGAATCACTTGGATAAGTTAAAGTGTCATGCACATCCTGAGTTTGGACTTCTGCAAGTCCAGGTGAAGACCAAATTAACTGTTTGGGAACAGGACAGAGCCACCTAGTGGCCGTTTTTCAATCACATTAAAAGCATATAATGGTTGAGAGTTTTAACAGCAAGTAAATAGCAAGGTGTCTTATAATTACATAAGGAACAATATATTAAAAGTTAAGTTTGGTGACAGGTACTCTTTAAGCTTAATCCTTCCAGTACTTATCAGTGTCTGTATGCTCCCCAGGAAGTTGTGTAGTTCTTTTCTGTCTGACCCTAGTGATCTCTGCTGCCACCTCTGTCCGTGTCAGGAACTGTCCAGAGTAGAAGAATCCCGATAGCAAACCTCACCTGCTCTGGACAGTTCCTGACACGGACAGAGGTGTCAGCAGGGAGCACTGTGGTCAGACTGGAAAGAAATACACAACTACCTCTGTAGTATACAGCAGTCATACAGTTAGTCAAACAAATATGATAATGGTACTAATAAAACTACAGATCACTGCACAAAAAACAAAGTCCTCATATAGCCCGGTAAACAGAAAAATAAAAAAAATTGTAGGGGGTCAGAAAATGGAAATAACCAAATAAATAAATAAATAAAATAATAAAATGTTTAGAATTTTTTGAATGTAGTAAAATATGATGGAAATTATACAAGTTGGCTATTGTTTTGAACTGGCTATAATTTTAAGATAACATGTTAGTTTGACCGCACTTAGAACTATGTCAAAAGAACCTCCCCCCACACATACACACACAAATTTGTAGAATTGTATTTTTTCATTTTTACATTTCACCTCACAATTTTTTTTTCCATTTGGGGCATATGTTATGGAAAAATGAAGAACTACAATTGGTCCCGCAAAAAACAAGCCCTCCTATGGCTGTGTTGATAAAAACAATAAATGAGTTAAAGGCAAAAGGTAAAAACAAAAAGCAAAAATGAAAATTGGACCAGTCCTTAAGGGTTTAATAGACCCTGTAGTATATACATGTCAAGAACAATTTAGCTACAACAATTTGCTATATACAAGGAACAAATATTATAACTACACTATTACTAAACCACTATACAGGGGACATATAATATTACCACGTGCCCCCTTCATATATGTCACGCCACGTCCCCTCCATTCATGTCTATAGGAGGGGACGAGATAGCTAGTACATAGCCGTCACGCCTCCTCCCATAGACATGAATGGAGGGGATGTGGCGGCTGTGGTCACCAGTCAACCGGCACGGAGCGGAGTTCACATATAAGATGTTTAGGGGTAGAGTACCCCTTTAAAGGGTACCTTTAATCAAAAAAAACTTTTGATATATTTTAGATTAATCTATGCAGAATAACTTTTTCATGTATGCAGAACAACTTTTCTCAGACTGCAGCCGGGACACAGACAAGCTCAGCACTGCTCCCTGGCAGGGAGCAGTGCTGAGCTTGTCTGTGTCCTGGCTGCAGTCTGAGATTTAGGACTCCAGCATGAGTCTGAAATCTATAAAAAAAAAAAAAAAAAGGCTTGCCGCAAGGACTGGTAGGTAGACCCCCCCAATGGTAATTTTTTTCAAAGTGGAAAATTAAATAGAAAGAAGCATATTTTTTAATAACATGCAATTGGAAAGTTATTCTTCATACATTAATCTATAATAAATCTAAAGTTTATTTGATGAAAGGAACCCTTTAAGCTACAGCACATATAATTCTACTAAGAACTACTTTTTTTTCTTTCTTTCTATGAAGTACTTGTAAACATTTTCACTACCTCTATGACTATTTTCTTTGATATCACTTGCATTTCTCTTTTTTTTTTTTAGATTGAAATTTATTCAGACAGAGAGAATTTCCAGGTTTTCGTAGACGACAATAAGATCATCCTGTATCGGCACCGCACAAAGCATCTTGCTGCCATAACCAAAGTGCAGATTCTCAATGACATCAATATCTCTTCAGTGGAGATCTCACGAAGGGAGATGTACGAGTAGCTGGTGACCCGGAGGAAACACTTCCCACCTCTAACTTCGTATTAGGATGGCTCCATACGTTCTTCATGGTCTCCTTCTCCAGAATGGAGAGAACGATGAGGATGAGGATGATGAAATTATTTCTTAGGCTTCCTGCTTGGATTTATGGTATAGATATAAAACAACCATTTTATGTTAGGGATATAGAGTCACCGTCTAAAGTAGACCATGTGTACAAGTGATGTATAGGGGTACATTCCATACAAAGGAACACAAATACTAATAAAGTATTATTTATGAAAAGTCGGTGTCTGAATGCTCAATATGTGAGAATGATCAATGATTTTGCAGTTTGTCAGTGTTCAGGAACCTTCTCAGCCACCAAGAGGTCCATCTAGAGCAGTGTTTCCCAACCAGTGGGCCTTCAGCTGTTCCAAAACTACAATTCCCAGCAGGCCCGGACAGCCTTTGGCTGTCCGGGCCTGCTGGGAGTTGTAGTTTTGCAACAGCTGGAGGCGCACTGGTTGGGAAACACTTATCTAGAGTGAAACTGTAAATATGACTGAAATATTCACCAATTGATTTGAGGGCCAAACAACCAGGATAGGGTAAAGGGTAACCACAATAATACTTACAGTGCAACAATACAATACTAGTGCAAATGCAATATACAGGAGATATACCAAAGTAATATGTAGCAAAAGACTGAGATCTTAAGACAATGTCCTGTTCGCCCACATCAAACCCAATAGACCGGGTTATAGTGTGGGTGAACAGGCGACCGATGAGCGGACACTGACTACAATACGTACCTTGAGTCTGGAGATATGTCCCTCCAAAGATCCCATTCTATCTTCTCTGAATTGCACGCTGGAGGCGGGCCCGCCGGCTCAATTTACATATTCATAGTCGTTGGTCACATGAGCTCTCTGTCGGCATGTGTAAATTCAGCAATGAAGGCGCTGGTGGAAATGGTCAGGGTTGTAATCCCTTGACCATCGCAGATGTAGTGAGCCACGGGGTGTGAAGGTGAGGTGTATGGGGCAGATGGTATTAAACCCTAAATGTTCGTGATGCCAGGGTGTGGTTTTCCCGGTAACCACCCGAATGGTAGCACCACTATCCCTAGGTTAGGCAGGGTAATAATAGTCCAAGACCAGGTTAGGTTTAATGGTAGCTTTAGGGAGGTAGACAGATGGTAATAGTCTTTACAGCTAGGCCAGGATTCCAGAGAGGTGACCTTGCAGCTTTCTGGGACTTGTAGTGTTTGGACAGACTTCAACTCATCCACGCTGAATATAATAGACTTGACTATAGACTTGACTGTAGGTAGTGACAGCAGACATAGATGACTTGACTTACTGACATGTGGCTGTAGGTTAGGCTTGAGGCCCCCAGATGTGCTGGACACTGACCCTGAGATGTCTGGTCTTTACTGTACCTCAGCAGGAGTAATGGCTGCCCCTCTTATAAAGGGGGGGCTGAGCAAGAAACCCATGGGTCAAGCTGGTGCTCTCTGGGTAACAAACATGTGACAAAAACATCATGTGACTAACTTAAAGGTCCTTTATACCTAATACATCTAATATACAAATAACACAATGGGGGAGACACTGCAGGAGAGCCCCTAGGACACAGAGGGACTCAACCTGACAGGGCCTAAGTACTGTACGGGACTATATCCTGTACTGGGACATCACACAGAAGGTTTGTGTGCAGAAGTTTTTCACCAATGCTCCCACAGGGAAGCTGCACAACTGGTAGTGATGGTATAACCTCCCCCGGGCATAACCCTTGCAGTGGCCAGTCAGATGGATATTGGAACGCCCTTCACGCTAAACATGGGTGTAAATGAATCAAGGCACAGGTCATTAGTTATCACCTAATAACTTGGGAAAATCCTGTAAGGTTAGCAGGCACAGCCTTTTGTAATATTTCAGAGGTAATGATGGCTGGAGTAGGGGAGCACCCTGAAGGAAAATTAGGTTGTGTGTGTGAGAGATCCCAAAAATTTTGGTACTCCACTCTAGCACTTTGGAGGTACTGAACAAGTCCTTAGCTTCTTCGCTGAGGAGTGTACACTGGTTGGCTCCTAGCAGATTTGTGCAAAGATAATGGTACTCAGTAATCCAAGCTGCAGAGCCCAACTGCAAGGTGCAGGTCCCTGAGACATGGCAGTTACGATTTCTTTAGGCACAACCTGAAGGCCTGAAAGTCTCTACTCTTTCCTTTTTCTCTCTCTCTCTCCTTGGATTTGAAGTGATGCTCCAGTAGATAGAATCCTTTCTTTGGAGAGGTTAAAGGGGTATTCTCCCGGCCAGATTGTGGTCTCAGTGATGGTCCCTGCTGCAAGCATGTCCTAGTGTTGGCACAAGAATCTTCTCTGATTGGCTGAGTTGGAGCAGGAAGGTCTTTGTGCTGACACAGACACAACAAAGTGCCTGCAGTGGGGAGAGACACTAAGACAGTGGCAGTGGTGCAGGAAGGAGGAAGGTATAACCTGAAAGCGTTGGCTTCTTGGTGCTCTGTCATTTTAACTGCACTAAAAAAGGATAAAGAAGTTCCTGATTCACTGCATACCCAGATGCTGGGTGTTTCTTCTTGTACTGGATGCTGAATACCAGCGGGAATGTTGCCCGCTTATCCATGCACAGGTGTGTGAGAGGTGAATGAGCGGTTCATTTCTCATTGCATATGCATCACAGATAATGCTCTCCCCCATTAAAAATAATATTCTCCCCATCACAGATAATATTTTTTCCCATCGCAGATAATGTTTTCCCATCACAGTTTATGTTCTATCCCGTCACAGATAATGTTCTCCTCCATTATCACAGCTAATGTTCTCGTCCCCCATCACAGATAATATTCTCCTCCCCCATCACAGATAATATTCTCCTCCCCATCACAGATAATGTTTTCTCCCCCATCACAGATAATGTTCTCTCCCCATCACAGATAATGTTCTCTCCCCCATCACAGATAATGTTCTCCTCCCCATCACAGATAATGTTCTCCTCCCCATCACAGATAATGTCCGCTCCCTTATCACAGCTAATGTTTTCGTCCCCCATCACAGATAATGTTCTCCCCCATCACAGATAATGTTCTTCTCCCCATCAAAGACAATGTTCTCTCCCCCATCACATATAATGTTCTCGTCCCCCATCACAGATATTGTTCTCCTCCCCCATCACAGACAATGTTCTCCTCTCCCATGACAGATAATGTTCTCCTCCCGCATCACAGATAATGTTCTCTCCCCCATCACATATAATGTTCTCTCCCCATCACAGATAATGTTGTTCCGTATCACAGATACTGTTCTCCCCCCTTACATATCATGTTTTTTCTCCCATCACAGAAAATGTTCTCTCACCATCACAGATAATGTTAACTTTCTCATCACAGAGCATGCTCTCTCTCCCATCACAGATAATGTTCTTTCTCCCATCACAGATAATGTTCTCTTTCTCATCACAGAGCATGCTCTCTCTCCCATCACAGATAAAGTTCTCCCTCATCACAGATAATGGTTTCCCCATCACAGATAATGTTCTTTCTCCCATCACAGATAATGTTCTCCCTCATCACAGAGAATGTTCTCTGCCCCATCACAGATAATGTTTTCCCCCCATCACAGATAGCGTTCTTTCTCCCATCACAGATAATGTTCTCCCCATCACAGATAATGTTCTCTCCTCCATCACAGATAATGTTCTCTCCTCCATTACAGATCATGCTCTCTCTATCATCACAGATAATGTTCTCCCCATCACAGATAAAGTTTGCATATTGTCTGTCTGACCAGTAAATTGTTTATTTTCCTCCTCTCAGTACAATGTGACACCAACATTAAGCATTGAAGTGATTTTACATTTAAATAAAACTGATCCACTCTGTATTTTTTTACATTTTTCTGAACATTTCCATTTTTTCCATGTCTTCAAAAAGTCCAAAAATGTAACATCTCTAGGTAGGGTGCATAGCCCCAACCATCTCCTTGGCGTGTTCCGGGACATTTGTCTTGTATCATTTCCATTACTTTCATTATTCTGTGTTTGACTAGAAAGGATGTCTCAGTGTGAAAACACCCCACTGTTTCGTATATGAGGCCCTATGATCACAGATGTATTCTCTGTCCCCCGGGGATCCCTGATGGATGAATCATCTTCAATAAGAAGTTTTAGTTAAAAGTAACAATGATTCCTCAAATGCAAATCTAGGAGATGAACCTGAGTGCAACGTATGAGGCCGTCACACAATGATCCTTCAGCACATTACACCGAGGAAGCAAAGAGATTCTATAGGCAGATCTGTCTGAGGAGAAGTAACACTATCCAGAGAAGCTGAAGAGGCATGAATGGGTAAGTAGAAGGGGCCACTGTCACCATAACGCAAAGTGCCCTGTAATAATGTTACTGGCATTTATTTAAAGGCCTTTATAAAGGAATTGTGAGTTAGGGTACATTCACACAGAGGAATTTCCATACGGAATTCTGCTGAAGAATTCCGCCTGAAAATCCACTGTAATTTTAAGAGTATCTGTCATTAGCAAAAACTTTTTATATAATGTAGATAATAACATTATATGTATAATTGTAATGTACATTGGTTAAAAAATTTCTATATTTTTGTCCCTGAAGCTATAAAGTGTCTCTCAAGTACAGGAAGTGTGGGAAGACAAGCAGGGCTCTGTGCACTGAGGACAAGCGGGGCTCTGTACATTGAGGATGAGCAGGGCTCTGTACACTGAGGATAAACAGGGCTCTGTACACAGGGCTCTGTACACTGAGGACAAGCAGGGCTCTGTAAACTGAGGATAAGCAGGGCTCTGTACACTGAGGATAAGCAGGGCTCTGTACACAGGGCTCTGTACACTGAGGACAAGCAGGGCTCTGTACACTGAGGATAAGCAGGGCTCTGTACACTGAGGACAAGCAGGGCTCTGTACAGTGAGGACAAGCAGGGCTCTGTACACTGAGGATAAGCAGGGCTCTGTACATTGAGGACAAGCAGGGCTCTACACTGAGGATAAGCAGGGCTCTGTACGCAGGGCTCTGTACACAGGGCTCTGTACACTGAGGACAAGCAGGGCTCTGTACACTGAGGATAAGCAGGGCTCTGTACACTGAGGACAAGCAGGGCTCTGTACACTGAGGACAAGCAGGGCTCTGTACACTGAGGATAAGCAGGGCTCTGTACGCAGGGCTCTGTACACAGGGCTCTGTACACTGAGGACAAGCAGGGCTCTGTACACTGAGGATAAGCAGGGCTCTGTACACAGGGCTCTGTACACTGAGGACAAGCAGAGCTCTGTACACTGAGGACAAGCAGGGCTCTGTACACTGAGGACAAGCAGGGCTCTGTACACTGAGGATAAGCAGGGCTCTGTACACAGGGCTCTGTACACTGAGGACAAGCAGGGCTCTGTACACTGAGGACAAGCAGGGCTCTGTACACTGAGGACAAGCAGGGCTCTGTGCACTGAGGACAAGCAGGGTTCTGTGCGCTAAGGACAAGAAGGGCTCTGTACATTGAGGACAAGTAGGGATCTGTATACTGAGGACAAGCAGGGCTCTGTACACTGAGGACAAGCAGGGCTCTGTGCACTGAGGACAAGCAGGATTCTGTACACTGAGGACAGACAGGGCTCTATGCACTTTGGCTCTATGACATGCTCCCAGCTCACTCAGGAGGATGCACAGATCCCTTCTTGTCCAGCCCTCACTTCCTGTATTTGGACTCCTCACAGAGTCTCACAGAGACACACAGACAACAGGTGCAGGGACAGCATTTTTTCACCCAATAATATGCTAATTTTTTAACCAATGTATATTACAAATGTACATAGAATGATATTATCTACATTATATAAAAGGTTATTGCAAACTACAGAGACCCTTTAATGCCTACTGATTTGACTGGGATTCTGTTGTCCTATTCAGACAACAACATTTTTGTGGTGGGCATTCCGACATGAAAATTTTGCTTTCCGCATTCTTCAGAATCCCATTGAAATCAATAGGGCTTGAATTGCGATGGAATTCTGTGTTCTGAGAACACAGAAATTCCACCGTAAGTGTGGCGAAAATCCATTCAACAAGCTTTGCTGATTGAAATTCCTGCGCAATTGTGGAAATTCCGTTGTGTGAATACATGCCCTCAAAGAGGCACTTTGGAAATGATGATGATGATGATGATCATTATTATTTTTTGAACAGGCTATTACTGCATTAGAGAATAACATAGAGGTTCTTGCGTATGCCTCATGCTTACCTCTTTTGGTTCTGTGGTTCTGTAATGCAGCCTATATTTCCCATGAATCCTCTGGTGGAGGTTCAGGTGTTTGATGACTCCAGCTGGTCACCTATTTAGGCTGCATGAGATTTTGATTTTATCGTTTTTCACCGTATATATACACAAACAAGGATAAGTTGGGCAGCACATACTGATACAGAAATTTTTTTTATTGCCATACATTTTATGGTTAATTGAAAGGTGTCATTACAATTGCTCCTGCATAAAACAAGCCCTCATATGGGTCTGTAGGTGGAAAATGGGTTATGGCTATTAAAAAGCCCGGAGTGAAAAAAAAAAATAATAATAATAAAATTTGCAACATCATTAAGGGGTCCCATAGGTGTACTGCACACTCTATCACAGTTTAATATGGGATAGTGCATAAAGTCAGGGCCGCCATCAGGAATTTCGGGGCCTCATAAAGTCCTAGTGTCTGGACCCCCCCCCCCCCCCCCCAAAAAAAAAAAAAAAAGCAATAGTCCCAAAAAATACCGTATACCACGGTTTTAGCTCTGGTCAATAAACTGGATACAGGGCAAAAATGAGCCGACCAGAGACACTATATGACCCCAGTTGGCTTATTCAAATGAATTAGATACGGGCCGTGTCCGGTGACCAGATCATCAAAAAGTAATGTGAACCCAGCCTTAGGGTGCATTCACACGGAGTAATTCAAGAGGAATTTACTCGAGTAATTCCTCTTGAATCCTCCGCTCTAAATGAATGCACATCTCCTCTGCCCATTGACTTCAATGTTATTTCCGCTGTCCTGTTCACACTGCGGAAATTCTGCTAACGGAATTCCAACGCTGAATTCCGTTCCGCTTGAAGAAAGGACATGTTCATTCTTCAAGCGGAATCCGTTAGCAGAAATCAATTGAAGTCAATGGTAAAAAAAAATTCCACCGACTTCATATTCGCGTGCAATTTGCACTGATTTCACACGGAAATGGTTGAAAAACCCTTCACTTCTTTCTCCCCCATTTCCACGCACAATTCTGCTCAAATTGCGCTTGAATTTCCTACGAATTGCGCGCGAAAATAAAAAAATTTCCGCCCATTAATTTTTCGGTGTGAATTACTCTTAATTTACTCTGTGTGAACGCACCCTTAGTGTGAAGGGCGGTGGCAGGGAGAGGGCACAGCTTCCATACTCCATGACAAGTAAAGGGAGGACAAACAGTTCATCACTTCTGGGCTTTCAGGAGACTTGGAAAGCTGGGTGACATTACTTTGTCTGGTGAAGCAGCTATATTGAAGGCATTAAGTACTAGATGTCACACTAGTATTCTGCTATTCAAGAGTCTTATAAAGCTGAAGAAGTACTGTAAGGCTGGGTTCACACTACGATTTGAACTACGGTTCCCGTATACGGCTGGGAGGAGGGGTGGGCGGGGCTTAATCACGGCGCTCGCACTCAGCCGTATTCGGGAACCATAGTTAATGTATGTCTATGAGCCGACCGGAGTGAACCGCAGTCTCCTGTCGGCTGCTTTTTCGTCCGAATGCGGTTTCCCGACCGCAGGCAAAAACGTGGTCGACCACGGGACTTGTAGTTTTGCAACAGCTGGACATCCCTAGTTTGAAAACCACTGAAATAGAGTTATCTATAATATTTGAATCCCTTCAGGACTATTTGGGTATTGCTCAGAAATGTATCCGATATATCTCTTGTTGGCAAATATTGAACTCTAGGATATGACAATTTGCCTAACCTTTACCAGACTGGATATCCACGGTAGCTATTGGTAAACACGGATTTGCAGAACATCATTCATTTTATACGTGCATTTCTCTGTTTCTCCTGGTGGTGGCGGTAGAGTATACAGGATTTCCCCAGTAGTGGACTAAACAGGTTTTTATCTGTTCCCACGTATTTATTCCAAGTAAAATGTTTTCATCAGGAGATTGACAGCGAGAAATGACAGATTCTAAATGAAATGCGTGTTTTTTTTATAAGATTACGAAATACCCAGAAATCGCTTAAATATTTCTAATTATCTGCCGTATGTCTGCGCCAGATAACCGCTGCAGATGGTGACCACCAGATCTCGCCTACAAGTGAACCATCAATTCTTGGTGTAAGGGTGTCACTTATATGACCTTCGGTATAACCTCACTAAAAGCCACATTACCTTCCATGTCATTTAGAAAGAAATTAAACATGATAAAATCAGGTTTTCTGAGATTTGCATTCAAGTCCATTTTGCTGCTTAAACGCTGATCACTTAAAAAAAAATGAATAATCAATAACAGTACCCCTAGAACAATGCCAGCCACAGTGCCCCCTTACAGTATAGCAACAGTGACCCATAACAGTGTCTCTAGAACAATGCCAGCCACAGACTTCCCTTACAGCACTAGTCACAGTGTCCCCATAACAGTGCCCCTAGAATAGGTCAGCCACAGTCTATCCTTAGAGAATGAGCAACAGTGTCCCCATAACAGTGCCCCTAGAAGAGAGCAAGGCACTGTCTCCCCTTACAGTTCAAGCAACATTGTCCCCATAACAGTGCCTCTAGAATAGGTCAGCCAGATTCTTTCCTTACAGTATGAGCCACAGTGTCCCCATAACAGTGTCCCTAGAAGAGAGCAAGGCACTGCCTCCCCTTACAGTTCAAGCAACATTGTCCCCATAACAGTGCCTCTAGAGTAGGTCAGCCACATTCTCTTTTTACAGTACGGGCCACCGTGTCCCTATAATAGTGCCCCTAAAACAATGCCAACCACAGTCTCCTCTTACAGTACAAACCACAGCATATCCATTACAGTGCTTCTAAAACAATGTCAGCCATAGTGCCCCCTTACAGTACAAGTTACAGTATTCGCATTACAGTGCCCTTAGAATAATGCCAGCCACAGACTCCCCTTACAGCACTGGTCACAGTGTCCAATAATAGTGCCCCTAGAAGGGGGCAGGCACTTTCTCCCCTTACAGTAAGAGCTACAGTGCCCTCATAACAGTGCACCTAGAAGGGAGGCAGGCACTTTCTCCCCTTACAGTAAAAGCTACAGTGCCCCCATAACAGAGCCCCCAGAAGAGGGCAAGGCACTGCCTCTCCTTACAGTTCAATCAACATTTTCCCCATAACAGTGCCTCTAAAATAGGTCAGCCACATTCTCTCCTGACAGTATGAGCCACAGTGTCCTTATAATGGGGCCTCTAGAACAATGCCAACCACAGTGTCTCCATAATAGTGCCTTTAAAACAATGTCAGCCACAGTGCCCCTTACAGTACAAGTTACAGTGTTCGCATAACAGTGCCCTTAGAATAATGCCAGCCACAGACTCCCTTACAGCACTGGTCACAGTGCCCATAGAAGGCGGGCAGGCACTGTCTCCCCTTACAGTAAAAGCTACAGTGTCCCCATAACAGTGCCCCTAGAAGAGGGAAAGATACTGTCTTCCCTTACAGTACAAGTCACAGTTCAAGCCACATTATCGCCATAACAGTGTCCCTAGAACAATGCCAGCGCAGGGCCGGCCTTAGGTGTTCAGGCGCTCTGTGCAAGCTAACCATGTGGCGCCCCCCCCCCCCCCTACTACCCCATAAACATACACAAAGAGGAAAAAAATATTTGTAACAAATATTTTTTTTAATATTTCATCAGTCCCCTGCCCCCTTAATCAGTCACATGTCCCTCTTCACCAGTCCCCTGCGCCCCCTTAATCAGTCACATGTCCCTCTTCACCAGTCCCCTGCCCCCCTTAATCATATGCAGTATAGTTCCCCCACATTAGGGGCAGTATAGCTCTCCACATTGGGTGCCATATCGTTCCCCACATTAGGTGCAGTATAGTTCCCCCACATTAGGTGCAGTACAGTTCCCCCACATTAGGCGCAGTATAGTTCCCCCCACATTAGATGCAGTATAGTTCCCCCACATTGGGCGCAGTATAGTTCCCCCACATTAGGTGCAGTATAGTTCCCCCACATTAGGTGCAGTATAGTTCCCCACATTAGGTGCAGTATAGTTCCCCACATTAGGTGCAGTATAGTTCCCCACATTAGGTGCAGTATAGTTCCCCCACATTAGGTGCCATATAGTTCCCCACATAAGGTGCCATATAGTTCCCCACATTAGGTGCAGTATAGCTCTCCACATTAGGTGCAGTATAGTTCCCCCACATTAGGTGCCATATAGTTCCCCCACATTAGGTGCAGTATAGCTCTCCACATTAGGTGCAGTATAGTTCCCCCACATTAGGTGAAGTATAGTTCCCCCACATTAGGTGCAGCATAGTTCTCCACATTAGATGCAGTATAGCTCTCCACATTAGGTGCAGTATAGTTCCCCCACATTAGGTGCAGCATAGTTCTCCACATTAGGTGCAGTATAGCTCTCCACATTAGGTGCAGTATAGTTCCCCCACATTAGGTGCAGCATAGTTCTCCACATTAGGTGCAGTATAGTTCCCCCACATTAGGTGCAGTATAGCTCCCCACATTAGGTGCAGTATAGCTCTCCACATTAGGTTGGCAGTATAGTTCCCCACATTAGGTGCAGGCAGTGTTCCCCCACAGACATACAGCCTCCAACCATATACAGTGTATGGCTGGAGGCTGTATGTCTGTGTACTGCCCCACTTCAGTGTTTCGACCACCGCTCCAGGGTCACGATCTACTGCTATGGCCTATGGACCATAGCAGTAGGTCCTGGGACCGGAGGAGTGGTGGTCGGAACACTGAAGATGACGTACAACATACAGGTAACTTACCATGCGTGCGCACGTGCTCTTCCTCGCTGCTCCGCTCCTCTCTGCTTTTGATATGGGTACACACACGGGACATCAGTGACGTCTCTGCGTGCCCTATCCCCTGACGGCCCCAGCGTTTTTAAAGTTAACGCGACATCCTTGTGTCCCGAAAAGATCTTTCGGGACACAGGGATGTCCAGAATGTGACGGGGGCCCCTGTGGGCTGCTTAGTGGCGGCCGCGGATCCCCCCCCCGGGCTTGATTAGGGTGTGCCCACACATGACATACCCCTATGGCTTCTCCCCATCTTCGGCCGGCCTGTTACACTGCGAGCTGTGTCGGCCGCCCGGCGCCCCTGTTGCTATGGTGCCCTGTGCGGCCGCACTGCTCGCACACCCCTAAGGCCGGCCCTGTGCCAGCCATAGTCTCTCCTAACAGTACAAGTCACAGTGCCCCATAATACTGCATCTAGAACAATGTGTACTACATTTGAAACCTATACAGAAGTGACAAACTGTATGTGTTTATGATCCAAGAGCCACAGTGCTCCCATAACAGTGCCCCTAGAATAGGTCAGCCACATTTCCTTTCCTATTTCTGGCCATTATATAACTTTTATATGGTACCTTCCAACAGATTTAATCTCTAATTTGCAGTTCTCCCAGAGCTGGTGGGCGGAGCTCCCTCCTCCATAGACTTGTATTGCTTGTCCTGCAGACACTGGACAATGCTGAGCTGAAGAAGATTTAAGCAGGAGGAGAGGAGAAACAAAAAAATTGATAACAGGAGAAAGAAGCATTTTTGTCTGATAAGATATATTACAAAGTTTCTTATATTCCCTTGTACTATTGGTCTACGCAAAGTTTGTACAAATGACAGAGCATGTTTAGGTTCTGAAGTAAAGTGAACATTATATAAGAAATATTTTTTTTTCTCCTTTGCTTAAACATAAGCTCCTCTATAAATGTGATGTAACCATCTGCTTCATTAAAGTTGTGTTTGGAGAAAACACATCGTGAAGTTGTAGTTTATTAGTCGTCGACTCGCAGTATGAGCAGGTTTAACAAAAGGATCCGCACTCTGCATGTTACATTATATATGAGCAAAACTCTGTATAGTGTCTCCTAACCAGGGTGCCTCCAGCTGTTGCAAGACTACAACTCCCAGCATGCCCGGACATTGATTTTGCAAAGTAAGAAGCCTTAGAAACAGGTCATCTGCACCTGCATCTATCTGTATGGTTACTGCAGGAGATCATGCTGTGTGATTCTCTTCAATGTCAGTGGTCTAGGGTAGTGAAGAGGTTAATGTCAGGATCCCTGGTGGTCTAGGGTAGTGAAGAGCTTAATGTAAGGATCCCTGGTGGTCTAGGCAATGCAGAGCTTAATCTAAGGATCCCTGGTGGTCTAGGGCAGTGAAGAGTTTAATTTAAGGATCCCTGGTGGCTTAGGGCAGTGAAAAGCTTAATGTCAGAGTGGTGTCCCAGTACAGAAAACGGTTCTGTACAGTCCTTAAACGGGCACTGTCAACAAACTTTTTTTTTTGATATGTTGTAGTACTTTTTTACTACAACATATCTCTAATATAAATCTATTACATTTTTTTTAATTAAAATAGTTTATTTTAATGTTGAAAACTGGCCACAAGGGGTCCCCCTCCTAGTGGCCGGCTGCAGGCTGGCGTGACGTCACGCATGAATTACGACCGATGCCGGCCAGGCATCGGTCCTAATTCATTTAGCCTGTGCTCGCTCCCTGCCTGTCAATCAGACAGGGGGGAGCGAGCGCTGAGAGCGCATTGGATCTCTGGCTTCACACGGCAACCCCCGCCTCCTGGCATCTACACGCCGCCGCCGCTGCTGCTCTGCACTCGGGTATGGCGGGGGGGGGGGGGGAGCAGGGTTCGGGGTAGCACTGCGGCAACTTTTGATTTCAACTTGGTTAGCGGGGTAGCGCTGCGGCATGCGGCAACTATTGATTTCAACATGGGGGGGGGAGCGGGGTTCGGGGTAACGCCGCAGCATACGGCAACAATTGATTTCAACAGAGGGGGAGAGAGCGGGGTTTCAATAACAAAGTTATTGTTTTCAACACAGGGTGCCTCCAGTTGTTTCACCACTACAACTCCCAGCATGCCTTGACAGCCAGTAGATGTTAGGGCAAGCTGGGAGTTGTAGTGGTGAAACAGCTGGAGGCACCCTGTATAGTGAATTAAGGCCGGCAGGCAGCAGGCATCGGTGACGTTGTGCCTGCTGGGGAAGTCTGCCTGGGACTTAGGGATAGATGGGCAATAGGCAGGGACAGAAAAAAATATGGATGGTGGGAGCTACTCTTTAAGTCCCTCAGGTCCACAGGGCTCTCCTGCAGGGTTCCCCTCCAGGTTATATGGTATGAGTGCCTTGTATATTCAATATGTTCATTCATTGTCTGTGTCAGTATGTATAAAGTTGTGCAGTAGTATAAAATGTTAGTCATGTGTCTTGTAATCACATGATATACCCAGAGTTCCAAGGGCACAGGTACCTCAGGCAACCAGCTACCAATGGCTTTAGTCCACCCCCTAGTATATATGGGGCTGTAGTCTGTATATTCACTCTCTTCGTTCCTGGCATGAAAGAAAGCACAAAGTCCTGTATACTAATCTAGGCCAAAGCCTAAGAACCTGCAGCCACAACTGAACTGTAAGTGAAATCTACCTCTACAATTCAAGTCCACTACTGCCCCGCTAAAGTTACAACAGTAGTACAGTGGCCTGCATCATTACTACAATAACTACAAGTCCAAGCAAGCCTGAGAGGATCCCTGTGTCCCGGTCACCTCTGTGGAAGTTGGCTGTTTGTAAAGACTGTTTTAGGCCTTCTCCAAGTAAAGGTTCAAGTCCTATCAAACCCCTGCTTTTACTCTCATTTACTGCATGCCATTTCTGGGCTCGTTGTCAGTGGTGCCCTATACCAAAACAACCACATCCTGGCGTCACGAACACTAGGGGGTTAACAACATCTTACCCCAGGAGTTAATTCTATCAGATCCCACTACCACTCACTGCAACACGGGGGTCACCACATCAGGATCCCTGGTGGTACCAGTATACATTATATGATGTCACACACATTAGTATAGTACCAGTATACATTGTATGATATCACACACATTAGTATAGTACCAGTATACATTGTATGATGTCACACACATTAGTATAGTACCAGTATACATTGTATGATGTCACACACATTAGTATAGTACCAGTATACATTGTATGATATCACACACATTAGTATAGTACCAGTATACATTATATGATGTCACACACATTAGTATAGTACCAGTATACATTGTATGATATCACACACATTAGTATAGTACCAGTATACATTATATGATGTCACACACATTAGTATAGTACCAGTATACATTGTATGATATCACACACATTAGTATAGTACCAGTATACATTGTATGATGTCACACACATTAGTATAGTACCAGTATACATTGTATGATGTCACACACATTAGTATAGTACCAGTATACATTGTATGATGTCACACACATTAGTATAGTACCAGTATACATTGTATGATGTCACACACATTAGTATAGTACCAGTATACATTGTATGATGTCACACACATTAGTATAGTACCAGTATACATTGTATGATGTCACACACATTAGTATAGTACCAGTATACATTGTATGATGTCACACACATTAGTATAGTACCAGTATACATTATATGATGTCACACACATTAGTATAGTACCAGTATACATTGTATGATGTCATACACATTAGTATAGTACCAGTATACATTGTATGATATCACACACATTAGTATAGTACCAGTATACATTGTATGATGTCACACACATTAGTATAGTACCAGTATACATTATATGATGTCACACACATTAATATAGTACCAGTATAAATTATATGATGTCACACACATTAGTATAGTACCAGTATACATTATATGATGTCACACACATTAATATAGTACCAGTATACATTATATGATGTCACACACATTAGTATAGTACCAGTATACATTATATGATGTCACACACATTAGTATAGTACCAGTATATATTGTATGATGTCACACACATTAGTATAGTACCAGTATACATTGTATGATGTCACACACATTAGTATAGTACCAGTATACATTATATGATGTCACACACATTAGTATAGTACCAGTATACATTGTATGATGTCACACACATTAGTATAGTACCAGTATACATTATATGATGTCACACACATTAGTATAGTACCAGTATACATTGTATGATGTCACACACATTAGTATAGTACCAGTATACATTATATGATATCACACACATTAGTATAGTACCAGTATACATTGTATGATGTCACACACATTAGTATAGTACCAGTATACATTATATGATGTCACACACATTAATATAGTACCAGTATACATTGTATGATGTCACACACATTAATATAGTACCAGTATACATTGTATGATGTCACACACATTAGTATAGTACCAGTATACATTATATGATGTCACACACATTAGTATAGTACCAGTATACATTGTATGATGTCACACACATTAGTATAGTACCAGTATATATTATATGATATCACATACATTAGTATAGTACCAGTATACATTGTATGATGTTACACACATTAGTATAGTACCAGTATACATTGTATGATGTCACACACATTAATATAGTACCAGTATACATTGTATGATGTCACACACATTAGTATAGTACCAGTATACATTATATGATGTCACACACATTAGTATAGTACCAGTATACATTGTATAATGTCACACACATTAGTATAGTACCAGTATATATTATATGATGTCACACACATTAGTATAGTACCAGTATACATTATATGATGTCACACACATTAGTATAGTACCAGTATACATTATATGATGTCACACACATTAGTATAGTACCAGTATACATTGTATGATGTCACACACATTAGTATAGTACCAGTATACATTATATGATGTCACACACATTAGTATAGTACCAGTATACATTGTATGATGTCACACACATTAGTATAGTACCAGTATACATTGTATGATATCACACACATTAGTATAGTACCAGTATACATTATATGATGTCACACACATTAGTATAGTACCAGTATACATTATATGATGTCACACACATTAGTATAGTACCAGTATACATTGTATGATGTCACACACATTAGTATAGTATCAGTATACATTGTATGATGTCACACACATTAATATAGTACCAGTATACATTGTATGATGTCACACACATTAGTATAGTACCAGTATACATTATATGATATCACACACATTAGTATAGTACCAGTATACATTGTATGATGTCACACACATTAGGATAGTACCAGTATACATTATATGATATCACACACATTAATATAGTACCAGTATATAGTATATGATATCACACACATTAGTATAGTACCAGTATACATTATATGATGTCACACACATTAGTATAGTATCAGTATACATTATATGATGTCACACACATTAGTATAGTACCAGTATACATTATATGATGTCACACACATTAGTATAGTACCAGTATACATTATATGATGTCACACACATTAGTATAGTACCAGTATACATTGTATGATGTCACACACATTAGTATAGTACCAGTATACATTGTATGATGTCACACACATTAGTATAGTACCAGTATACATTGTATGATGTCACACACATTAGTATAGTACCAGTATACATTGTATGATGTCATACACATTAGTATAGTACCAGTATACATTGTATGATGTCACACACATTAGTATAGTACCAGTATACATTATATGATGTCACACACATTAGTATAGTACCAGTATATATTGTATGATGTCACACACATTAGTATAGTACCAGTATACATTATATGATGTCACACACATTAGTATAGTATCAGTATACATTATATGATGTCACACACATTAGTATAGTACCAGTATACATTATATGATATCACACACATTAATATAGTACCAGTATACATTGTATGATGTCACACACATTAGTATAGTACCAGTATACATTGTATGATGTCACACACATTAGTATAGTACCAGTATACATTATATGATGTCACACACATTAGTATAGTACCAGTATACATTGTATGATGTCACACACATTAGTATAGTACCAGTATACATGGTATGATGTCACACACATTAATATAGTACCAGTATACATTGTATGATGTCACACACATTAGTATAGTACCAGTATACATTATATGATGTCACACACATTAATATAGTACCAGTATACATTATATGATGTCACACACATTAGTATTGTACCAGTATACATTGTATGATGTCACACACATTAGTATAGTACCAGTATACATTATATGATGTCACACACATTAATATAGTACCAGTATACATTATATGATGTCACACACATTAGTATAGTACCAGTATACATTGTATGATGTCACACACATTAGTATAGTACGAGTATACATTGTATGATGTCACACACATTAATATAGTACCAGTATACATTATATGATGTCACACACATTAGTATAGTACCAGTATACATTATATGATGTCACACACATTAGTATAGTACCAGTATACATTATATGATGTCACACACATTAGTATAGTACCAGTATACATTATATGATATCACACACATTAGTATAGTACCAGTATACATTGTATGATGTCACACACATTAGTATAGTACCAGTATACATTGTATGATGTCACACACATTAGTATAGTACCAGTATACATTGTATGATGTCACACACATTAGTATAGTACCAGTATACATTGTATGATGTCACACACATTAGTATAGTACCAGTATACATTATATGATGTCACACACATTAGTATAGTACCAGTATACATTATATGATGTCACACACATTAATATAGTACCAGTATAAATTATATGATGTCACACACATTAGTATAGTACCAGTATACATTGTATGATGTCACACACATTAGTATAGTACTAGTATACATTATATGATGTCACACACATTAGTATAGTACCAGTATACATTATATGATGTCACACACATTAGTATAGTACCAGTATACATTGTATGATGTCACACACATTAGTATAGTACCAGTATACATTGTACGATGTCACACACATTAGTATAGTATCAGTATACATTGTATGATGTCACACACATTAGTATTGTACCAGTATACATTGTATGATGTCACACACATTAGTATAGTACTAGTATACATTATATGATGTCACACACATTAGTATAGTACCAGTATACATTGTACGATGTCACACACATTAGTATAGTACCAGTATACATTGTATGATGTCACACACATTAGTATAGTACCAGTATACATTATATGATGTCACACACATTAATATAGTACCAGTATACATTGTATGATGTCACACACATTAGTATAGTACCAGTATACATTATATGATGTCACACACATTAATATAGTACCAGTATACATTGTATGATGTCACACACATTAGTATAGTATCAGTATACATTATATGATGTCACACACATTAGTATAGTACCAGTATACATTGTATGATGTCACACACATTAGTATAGTACCAGTATACATTGTATGATGTCACACACATTAGTATAGTACCAGTATACATTATATGATGTCACACACATTAGTATAGTACCAGTATACATTGTATGATGTCACACACATTAGTATAGTACCAGTATACATTGTATGATGTCACACACATTAGTATAGTACCAGTATACATTGTATGATGTCACACACATTAGTATAGTATCAGTATACATTATATGATGTCACACACATTAGTATAGTACCAGTATACATTGTATGATGTCACACACATTAGTATAGAACCAGTATACATTGTATGATGTCACACACATTAGTATAGTACCAGTATACATTATATGATGTCACACACATTAGTATAGTACCAGTATACATTATATGATATCACACACATTAGTATAGTACCAGTATACATTATATGATGTCACACACATTAGTATAGTACCAGTATACATTGTATGATGTCACACACATTAGTATAGTACCAGTATACATTGTATGATGTCACATACATTAATATAGTACCAGTATACATTGTATGATGTCACACACATTAGTATAGTACCAGTATACATTGTATGATGTCACACACATTAGTATAGTACCAGTATACATTGTATGATGTCACACACATTAGTATAGTACCAGTATACATTATATGATGTCACACACATTAGTATAGTACCAGTATACATTGTATCATGTCACACACATTAGTATAGTACCAGTATACATTATATGATGTCACACACATTAATATAGTACTGTCACGATGCCGGCTGGCAGGAGGCGGCTGGCAGGAGGTGGATCCTCTGTGCCAGAGAGGGATTGGCGTGGACCGTGCTAGTGGACCGGTTCTAAGTCACTACTGGTATTCACCAGAGCCCGCCGCAAAGCGGGATGGTCTTGCTGCGGCGGTAGTGACCAGGTCGTATCCACTAGCAACGGCTCAACCTCTCTGACTGCTGAAGATAGGCGCGGTACAAGGGAGTAGACAGAAGCAAGGTCGGACGTAGCAGAAGGTCGGGGCAGGCAGCAAGGATCGTAGTCAGGGGCAACGGCAGGAGGTCTGGAACACAGGCTAGGAACACACAAGGAAACGCTTTCACTGGCACAATGGCAACAAGATCTGGCGAGGGAGTGCAGGGGAAGTGAGGTATACATAGGGAGTGCACAGGTGAACACACTAATTAGAACCACTTGCGCCAATCAGCGGCGCAGTGGCCCTTTAAATCGCAGAGACCCGGCGCGCGCGCGCCCTAGGGAGCGGGGCCGCGCGCGCCGGGACAGGACCGACGGAGAGCGAGTCAGGTACGGGAGCCGGGGTGCGCATCGCGAGCGGGCGCCACCCGCATCGCGAATCGCATCCCGGCTGGAGGCGGAATCGCAGCGCACCGGGTCAGTGGATCTGACCGGAGCGCTGCAGTAGCGAGAGTGTAGCGAGCGCTCCGGGGAGGAGCGGGGACCCGGAGCGCTCGGCGTAACAGTACCCCCCCCCCTTGGGTCTCCCCCTCTTCTTAGAGCCTGAGAACCTGAGGAGCAGACTTTTGTCTAGGATATTGTCCTCAGGTTCCCAGGATCTCTCTTCAGGACCACAGCCCTCCCAATCGACCAAAAAAAAGGTTTTCCCTCTGACCTTCTTGGAGGCCAGTATCTCCTTTACTGAGAAGATGTCCGAGGAGCCGGAAACAGGAGTGGGAGAAACAAGTTTGGGAGAGAAACGGTTGATGATGAGTGGTTTAAGAAGAGAAACGTGAAAGGCATTAGGAATACGAAGAGAAGGAGGAAGAAGAAGTTTGTAAGAGACAGGATTAATCTGGCACAAAATTTTGAAAGGACCAAGATAGCGTGGTCCCAATTTGTAGCTAGGAACACGGAAGCGGACATATTTAGCGGAGAGCCATACCTTGTCTCCTGGAGAAAAAATGGGGGGAGCTCTTCTTTTCTTATCAGCAAACTTCTTCATGCGTGATGAAGCCTGTAAGAGAGAATTTTGGGTCTCTTTCCATATGGTGGAAAGATCACGAGTTATTTCATCCACAGCGGGCAAACCAGAGGGCAAGGGAGTAGGGAGGGGGGGAAGAGGGTGACGGCCGTACACCACGAAAAATGGGGATTTGGAAGAAGATTCAGAAACTCTGAAGTTATACGAGAATTCGGCCCATGGTAGAAGATCTGCCCAGTCATCCTGGCGGGAGGAAACAAAATGCCGTAAATAATTGTCACGATGCCGGCTGGCAGGAGGTGGATCCTCTGTGCCAGAGAGGGATTGGCGTGGACCGTGCTAGTGGACCGGTTCTAAGTCACTACTGGTATTCACCAGAGCCCGCCGCAAAGCGGGATGGTCTTGCTGCGGCGGTAGTGACCAGGTCGTATCCACTAGCAACGGCTCAACCTCTCTGACTGCTGAAGATAGACGCGGTACAAGGGAGTAGACAGAAGCAAGGTCGGACGTAGCAGAAGGTCGGGGCAGGCAGCAAGGATCGTAGTCAGGGGCAACGGCAGGAGGTCTGGAACACAGGCTAGGAACACACAAGGAAACGCTTTCACTGGCACAATGGCAACAAGATCCAGCGAGGGAGTGCAGGGGAAGTGAGGTATACATAGGGAGTGCACAGGTGAACACACTAATTAGAACCACTTGCGCCAATCAGCGGCGCAGTGGCCCTTTAAATCGCAGAGACCCGGCGCACGCGCGCCCTAGGGAGCGGGGCCGCGCGCGCCGGGACAGGACCGACGGAGAGCGAGTCAGGTACGGGAGCCGGGGTGCGCATCGCGAGCGAGCGCCACCCGCATCGCGAATCGCATCCCGGCTGGAGGCGGAATCGCAGCGCACCGGGTCAGTGGATCTGACCGGAGCGCTGCAGTAGCGAGAGTGTAGCGAGCGCTCCGGGGAGGAGCGGGGACCCGGAGCGCTCGGCGTAACAGTACCCCCCCCCTTGGGTCTCCCCCTCTTCTTAGAGCCTGAGAACCTGAGGAGCAGACTTTTGTCTAGGATATTGTCCTCAGGTTCCCAGGATCTCTCTTCAGGACCACAGCCCTCCCAATCGACCAAAAAAAAGGTTTTCCCTCTGACCTTCTTGGAGGCCAGTATCTCCTTTACTGAGAAGATGTCCGAGGAGCCGGAAACAGGAGTGGGAGAAACAAGTTTGGGAGAGAAACGGTTGATGATGAGTGGTTTAAGAAGAGAAACGTGAAAGGCATTAGGAATACGAAGAGAAGGAGGAAGAAGAAGTTTGTAAGAGACAGGATTAATCTGGCACAAAATTTTGAAAGGACCAAGATAGCGTGGTCCCAATTTGTAGCTAGGAACACGGAAGCGGACATATTTAGCGGAGAGCCATACCTTGTCTCCTGGAGAAAAAATGGGGGGAGCTCTTCTTTTCTTATCAGCAAACTTCTTCATGCGTGATGAAGCCTGTAAGAGAGAATTTTGGGTCTCTTTCCATATGGTGGAAAGATCACGAGTTATTTCATCCACAGCGGGCAAACCAGAGGGCAAGGGAGTAGGGAGGGGGGGGAAGAGGGTGACGGCCGTACACCACGAAAAATGGGGATTTGGAAGAAGATTCAGAAACTCTGAAGTTATACGAGAATTCGGCCCATGGTAGAAGATCTGCCCAGTCATCCTGGCGGGAGGAAACAAAATGCCGTAAATAATCACCCAGGACCTGGTTAATTCTTTCTACTTGCCCATTGGATTGAGGATGATAAGCAGAAGAAAAGTTTAATTTAATCTTGAGTTGTTTACAGAGAGCCCTCCAGAATTTTGACACGAATTGGACGCCTCTATCCGAGACGATCTGCGTGGGCAACCCGTGAAGACGAAAAATGTGTACAAAAAATTTTTTGCCAACTGAGGCGCAGAAGGAAGACCAGGAAGAGGGATGAAATGTGCCATCTTGGAGAATCGATCAACGACCACCCAAACAACAGTGTTGCCACGGGATGGGGGTAAGTCTGTAATAAAGTCCATACCAATCAGAGACCAAGGCTGTTCGGGGACAGGCAGAGGATGAAGAAGACCAGCGGGCTTCTGGCGAGGAGTCTTATCCCGGGCACAGACAGTGCAGGCCCGCACAAAATCAACAACATCCGTCTCCAGAGTCGGCCACCAATAGAAACGAGAGATGAGTTGCACGGATTTCTTGATGCCCGCATGGCCTGCGAGATGGGAGGAGTGACCCCATTTGAGGATTCCGAGGCGTTGGCGTGGAGTGACGAAGGTCTTCCCTGGAGGAGTTTGCCTGATGGAGGCTGGAGAAGTGGAGATCAGGCAGTCAGGAGGAATGATGTGTTGCGGAGAGAGCTCTACTTCCGAGGCATCCGAGGAACGAGAGAGAGCATCGGCCCTAATGTTCTTATCGGCAGGCCGAAAGTGAATTTCAAAATTAAATCGGGCAAAGAACAGAGACCACCTGGCCTGGCGAGGATTCAGCCGTTGGGCAGACTGGAGATAGGAGAGATTCTTGTGATCGGTGTAAATAATAACTGGAAATCTTGATCCCTCCAGCAGATGCCTCCATTCCTCAAGTGCTAATTTAATGGCTAGTAGCTCTCGATCCCCGATGGAGTAGTTCCTCTCCGCCGGAGAGAAGGTCCTAGAAAAAAAAACACAAGTAACAGCATGCCCGGAAGAATTTTTTTGTAGAAGGACCGCTCCCGCTCCTACTGAGGAGGCATCTACCTCCAATAGGAAGGGTTTAGATGGGTCAGGTCTGGAGAGCACGGGAGCAGAAGAAAAGGCAGACTTGAGCTGTTTAAAGGCGTCTTCCGCTTGAGGAGGCCATGACTTAGGATTGGCATTCTTTTTGGTTAAAGCCACGATAGGAGCCACAATGATGGAAAAATGTGGAATAAATTGTCTGTAATAATTGGCGAACCCCAAAAAACGTTGGATAGCACGGAGTCCGGAGGGGCGTGGCCAATCTAAGACGGCAGAGAGTTTGTCTGGATCCATTTGTAGTCCCTGGCCAGAGACCAAGTATCCTAGGAAAGGAAGAGATTGACATTCAAATAGACATTTCTCCATCTTGGCATAAAGTTGATTGTCACGAAGTCTCTGAAGAACCATGCGGACATGCTGGCGGTGTTCTTCTAGGTTGGCAGAAAAAATCAGGATATCGTCCAGATACACAACAACACAGGAATATAAGAGATCACGAAAAATTTCATTAACAAAGTCTTGGAAGACGGCAGGGGCGTTGCACAGGCCAAAGGGCATGACCAGATACTCAAAGTGTCCATCTCTAGTGTTAAATGCCGTTTTCCATTCATCCCCCTCTCTGATGCGGATGAGATTATAAGCACCTCTTAAGTCCAGTTTGGTAAAGATGTGGGCACCTTGGAGGCGATCAAAGAGTTCAGGGATAAGAGGTAGAGGGTAGCGGTTCTTTACCGTGATTTTATTAAGACCGCGGTAGTCAATGCAAGGACGTAGGGAGCCATCTTTTTTGGACACAAAGAAAAATCCGGCTCCGGCAGGAGAGGAGGATTTGCGGATAAAGCCCTTTTTTAAATTTTCCTGGATGTACTCAGACATAGCAAGAGTCTCTGGGGCGGAGAGAGGATAAATTCTGCCCCGGGGTGGAGTAGTGCCCGGGAGGAGGTCAATAGGACAGTCACAAGGCCTGTGAGGAGGTAGAGTCTCAGCTTGTTTTTTGCAAAATACATCCGCAAAGTCCATATAGGCCTTAGGGAGACCGGTTACAGGGGAAACCACAGGGTCACGGCAAGGAGTACTGGGAACCGGTTTAAGGCAGTCCTTGAAACAAGAGGTACCCCAACTCTTGATCTCCCCAGTGGACCAATCCAGGGTTGGGGAATGGTGTTGAAGCCAGGGTAGTCCAAGGAGAATTTCGGAAGTACAATTGGGGAGGACCAAAAACTCAATTTTTTCGTGATGAGGTCTGATGCACATTAGGAGAGGCTCCGTGCGGAAACGTATGGTACAGTCCAATCTTTCATTGTTAACACAATTGATGTAGAGGGGTCTGGCGAGACTGGTCACCGGGATGTTGAACCTGTTGATGAGAGAGGCCAAAATAAAATTTCCTGCAGATCCGGAATCCAAGAAGGCCATAGTAGAGAAGGAGATGGTAGAGGCAGATATCCGCACAGGCACAGTAAGACGTGGAGAAGCAGAGTTGACATCAAGGACTGTCTCACCTTTGTGCGGAGTCAGCGTACGTCTTTCCAGGCGGGGAGGACGGATAGGACAATCCTTCAGGAAGTGTTTGGTACCGGCACAGTACAGGCAGAGATTCTCCATGCGGCGTCGTGTCCTCTCTTGAGGTGTCAGGCGAGACCGGTCGACCTGCATAGCCTCCACGGCGGAAGGCACAGGAACGGATTGCAGGGGACCAGAGGAGAGAGGAGCCGGGGAGAAAAAACGCCTCGTGCGAACAAAGTCCATATCCTGGCGGAGCTCCTGACGCCTTTCGGAAAAACGCATGTCAATGCGAGTGGCTAGATGAATGAGTTCATGTAGGTTAGCAGGGATTTCTCGTGCGGCCAGAACATCTTTAATGTTGCTGGATAGGCCTTTTTTAAAGGTCGCGCAGTGGGCCTCATTATTCCAGGATAGTTCTGAAGCAAGAGTACGGAATTGTACGGCGTACTCGCCAACGGAAGAATTACCCTGGACCAGGTTCAACAGGGCAGTCTCAGCAGAAGAGGCTCGGGCAGGTTCCTCAAAGACACTTCGAATTTCCGAGAAGAAGGAGTGTACAGAGGCAGTGACGGGGTCATTGCGGTCCCAGAGCGGTGTGGCCCATGACAGAGCTTTTCCAGACAAAAGGCTGACTACGAAAGCCACCTTAGACCTTTCAGTAGGAAACTGGTCCGACATCATCTCCAAGTGCAGGGAACATTGAGAAAGAAAGCCACGGCAAAATTTAGATTCCCCATCAAATTTATCCGGCAAGGATAGTCGTAGGCCTGAAGCGGCCACTCGCTGCGGAGGAGGTGCAGGAGCTGGCGGAGGAGATGATTGCTGAAGCTGTGGTAGTAGCTGCTGTAGCATCACGGTCAGTTGAGACAGCTGGTGGCCTTGTTGCGCTATCTGTTGTGACTGCTGGGCGACCACCGTGGTGAGGTCGGCGACAACTGGCAGAGGAACTTCAGCGGGATCCATGGCCGGATCTACTGTCACGATGCCGGCTGGCAGGAGGCGGCTGGCAGGAGGTGGATCCTCTGTGCCAGAGAGGGATTGGCGTGGACCGTGCTAGTGGACCGGTTCTAAGTCACTACTGGTATTCACCAGAGCCCACCGCAAAGCGGGATGGTCTTGCTGCGGCGGTAGTGACCAGGTCGTATCCACTAGCAACGGCTCAACCTCTCTGACTGCTGAAGATAGGCGCGGTACAAGGGAGTAGACAGAAGCAAGGTCGGACGTAGCAGAAGGTCGGGGCAGGCAGCAAGGATCGTAGTCAGGGGCAACGGCAGGAGGTCTGGAACACAGGCTAGGAACACACAAGGAAACGCTTTCACTGGCACAATGGCAACAAGATCCGGCGAGGGAGTGCAGGGGAAGTGAGGTATACATAGGGAGTGCACAGGTGAACACACTAATTAGAACCACTTGCGCCAATCAGCGGCGCAGTGGCCCTTTAAATCGCAGAGACCCGGCGCGCGCGCGCCCTAGGGAGCGGGGCCGCGCGCGCCGGGACAGGACCGACGGAGAGCGAGTCAGGTACGGGAGCCGGGGTGCGCATCGCGAGCGGGGTGCGAATCGCAGCGCATCGGGTCAGTGGATCTGACCGGAGCGCTGCAGTAGCGAGAGTGTAGCGAGCGCTCCGGGGAGGAGCGGGGACCCGGAGCGCTCGGCGTAACAAGTACCAGTATACATTATATGATGTCACACACATTAGTATAGTACCAGTATACATTGTATGATGTCACACACATTAGTATAGTACCAGTATACATTATATGATGTCACACAAATTAGTATAGTACCAGTATACATTATGTGATGTCACACACATTAGTATAGTACCAGTATACATTATATGATGTCACACACATTAGTATAGTACCAGTATACATTATATGATATCACACACATTAGTATAGTACCAGTATACATTGTACGATGTCACACACATTAGTATAGTACCAGTATACATTGTACGATGTCACACACATTAGTATAGTACCAGTATACATTATATGATGTCACACACATTAGGATAGTACCAGTATACATTATATGATATCACACACATTAGTATAGTACCAGTATACATTATATGATGTCACACACATTAGGATAGTACCAGTATACATTATATGATATCACACACATTAGTATAGTACCAGTATACATTATATGATGTCACACACATTAGTATAGTTCCAGTATACATTGTATGATGTCACACACATTAGTAAAGTACCAGTATACATTGTATGATGTCATACACATTAGTATAGTACCAGTATACATTGTACGATGTCACACACATTAGTATAGTACCAGTATATATTGTATGATGTCACACACATTAGTATAGTACCAGTATACATTATATGATGCACATACATTAGTATAGTACCAGTATACATTGTATGATGTCACACACATTAGTAAAGTACCAGTATACATTGTATGATGTCACACACATTAGTAAAGTACCAGTATACATTGTATGATGTCACACACATTAATATAGTACCAGTATACATTGTATGATGTCACATACATTAGTATAGTGCCAGTATACATTGTATGATGTCACATACATTAGTATAGTGCCAGTATACATTGTATGATGTCACATACATTAGTATGATACCAGTATACATTGTATGATGTCACACACATTAATATAGTACCAGTATACATTGTATGATGTCACACACATTAATATAGTACCAGTATACATTATATGATGTCACATACATTAATATAGTACCAGTATACATTGTATGATGTCACACACATTAATATAGTACCAGTATACATTGTATGATGTCACACACATTAGTATAGTACCGGTATACATTGTATGATGTCACACACATTAGTATAGTACCAATATACATTGTATGATGTCACACACATTAATATAGTACCAGTATACATTGTATGATGTCACACACATTAGTATAGTACCAATATACATTGTATGATGTCACACACATTAGTATAGTACCAATATACATAGTTTGATGTCACATACATTAATATAGTACCATTATACATTGTATGATGTCACATACAATAATATAGTACTGTCACGTACCTGCAGAACTGGTAGTGGATCCTCTTGACCAGAGAGGCGATGGTGCGGGTTGTACCAGAAGACTGGTTCTAAGTGGTTACTGGTTTTCACCAGAGCCCGCCGCAAGGCGGGATGGACTTGCTGCGGCGGTAACCACCAGGTCGCATCCTCCAGTAGCAACTCGACCTCTCTGGCAGCTGATATGGCGTGGTACACAGGGAGCAGGCAGGAGCGTAGTTGGACGTAGCAGAGGTCAGGGCAGGCGGCAAGGGTTCAAAGGCGAGTAGGCGGTAGCAACGGGTTCGGCAACAGGCAAGGCAATACACACAATATGGAACGCTTTCTCAGAGGCACTAGGGCACAAAGATCCGGCAAGGGCAGGAAGGGGCAGGGAACAATTAGCCAGCGCACCAATCAATGGTGCGCTGGCCCTTTAATTTCACTGAAGGCGGCGCGCGCCGAGAGGCAGAGTGAGTCGGCGTATGGAGCGGGGTGCAGGGTGAGTTAGACAGGAATGCGGCGCGTGAGCGGGGACCAGCCACCACGGCAGCCGCGTCCCTGACACAAGGAATCCCGTGCTCCCGGTTGGTATGACCGAGTGGGAGATGCCGGGATCCCGGGGAGAGGAGGAGAGGAAGCGGGCGCTCCGGTCCAGAGGCGCGGACCGGAGGGCTCGCTGTGACAGTACCCCCCCCCCTTAGGTCTCCCCCTCTTCTTGGCACCCAGAAAACTAAAGGATGAGGCTGCGATCCAAAATATTCTCCTCAGGCTCCCAAGACCTCTCCTCAGGGCCGCAACCCTCCCAATCAACCAAAAAAAATCTCTTTCCCCGAGAAATTTTGGTCGCCAAGATCTCCTTGACCGAGAAAATATCAGAGGTACCAGCTACCGGGGTGGGAGAGAAAAGTTTGGGAGAAAAGCGGTTAAAGACAGCAGGTTTAAGAAGGGAGACATGGAAGGAGTTATGGATTCGGAGGGAGGGAGGAAGATGAAGTTGGTAAGAGACTTGATTGATGCGACTCTTGATCTTATAGGGTCTTAAGTAACGAGGACCCAATTTGTAACTCGGGACCCTAAAACGAATGTACTTAGAGGACAGCCATCCTTTGTCGCCAGGGCGGAAATCCGGAGGAGCTCTGCGTTTCTTGTCTGCTTGATGTTTCAAACGGTTAAGAAGACTTGAGGAGGGCAGCGTGAGTCTCACGCCAGATGGAGGAAAAATCCTGTACCAGAGTGTTAATGGCAGGCACGGAAGAAGGAGTGGGAAATCGTGGCAGAGGAGGGAGAGGATGACGGCCAAAAACTACAAAGAAAGGAGACTTGTTGGAAGCAGAAGATTGTTTGCAGTTGTAGGAGAACTCCGCCCATGGAAGTAGATCCGCCCAATTGTCATGGCGAGAGGACACAAAGTGACGGAGATAGTTCCCCAAGATTTGGTTCACCCGTTCCACTTGACCGTTAAACTGTGGGTGGTAAGAAGAGGAAAAGTCCAGCTTGATCCCGAGCATACCACAAAGGGCTCTCCAGAACTTGGAGACAAACTGCACGCCACGATCAGAGACAATATGTTTAGGGAGACCATGGAGGTGGAAGATGTGCTGAAAGAACTGTTTGGCCAACACGGGTGCAGAGGGAAGACAGGGCAGGGGCACAAAGTGAGCTATCTTGGAGAAGCGGTCTACCACGACCCAAATAACGGAGTTGCCATGAGAGGTGGGAAGATCAGTAACAAAGTCCATAGCGATATGAGACCAGGGAATCTCTGGAACAGGAAGAGGTAAGAGGAGGCCTGCAGGTTTCATTTGAGGCGTGTCATGATGCCGGCTGGCAGGAGGTGGATCCTCTGTGCCAGAGAGGGATTGGCGTGGACCGTGCTAGTGGACCGGTTCTAAGTTACTACTGGTATTCACCAGAGCCCGCCGCAAAGCGGGATGGTCTTGCTGCGGCGGTAGTAACCAGGTCGTATCCACTAGCAACGGCTCAACCTCTCTGACTGCTGAAGATAGGCGCGGTACAAGGGAGTAGACAAAAGCAAGGTCGGACGTAGCAGAAGGTCGGGGCAGGCAGCAAGGATCGTAGTCAGGGGCAACGGCAGGAGGTCTGGAACACAGGCTAGGAACACACAAGGGAACGCTTTCACTGGCACGATGGCAACAAGATCCGGCGAGGGAGTGCAGGGGAAGTGAGGTATACATAGGGAGTGCACAGGTGAACACACTAATTAGAACCACTGCACCAATCAGTGGCGCAGTGGCCCTTTAAATCGCAGAGACCCGGCGCGCGCGCGCCCTAGGGAGCGGGGCCGCGCGCGCCGGGACAGGACCGACGGAGAGCGAGTCAGGTACGGGAGCCGGGGTGCGCATCGCGAGCGGGCGCCACCCGCATCGCGAATCGCATCCCGGCTGGAGGCGGTATCGCAGCGCACCCGGTCAGTGGATCTGACCGGGGCGCTGCAGTAGCGAGGGTGTAGCGAGCGCTCCGGGGAGGAGCGGGGACCCGGAGCGCTCGGCGTAACAGTACCCCCCCCCTTGGGTCTCCCCCTCTTCTTAGAGCCTGAGAACCTGAGGACCAGACTTTTGTCTAGGATATTGTCCTCAGGTTCCCAGGATCTCTCTTCGGGACCACAGCCCTCCCAATCGACCAAAAAAAAGGTTTTCCCTCTGACCTTCTTGGAGGCCAGTATCTCCTTTACGGAGAAGATGTCCGAAGAGCCGGAAACAGGAGTGGGAGAAACAAGTTTGGGAGAGAAACGATTGATGATGAGTGGTTTAAGAAGAGAGACATGAAAGGCATTAGGAATACGAAGAGAAGGAGGAAGAAGAAGTTTGTAAGAGACAGGATTAATCTGGGACAAAATTTTGAAAGGACCAAGATAGCGTGGTCCCAATTTGTAACTGGGGACACGGAAGCGGACATATTTAGCGGAGAGCCATACCTTGTCTCCGGGAGAAAAAATGGGGGGAGCTCTTCTTTTCTTATCGGCAAATTTTTTCATGCGAGATGAAGCCTGTAAGAGAGAATTTTGGGTCTCTTTCCATATGGTGGAAAGATCACGAGTTATTTCATCCACAGCGGGCAAACCAGAGGGCAAGGGAGTAGGGAGGGGGGGAAGAGGGTGACGGCCGTACACCACGAAAAATGGGGATTTGGAAGAGGATTCAGAGACTCTGAAGTTGTACGAGAATTCGGCCCATGGTAGAAGATCTGCCCAGTCATCCTGGCGGGAGGAAACAAAATGCCGTAAATAGTCACCCAGGACCTGGTTAATTCTTTCTACTTGCCCATTGGATTGAGGATGATAAGCAGAAGAGAAGTTTAATTTAATCTTGAGTTGTTTACAGAGAGCCCTCCAGAATTTTGACACGAATTGGACGCCTCTATCCGAGACGATCTGCGTGGGCAAACCGTGAAGACGAAAAATGTGTACAAAAAATTGTTTTGCCAACTGAGGCGCTGAAGGAAGACCAGGAAGAGGAATAAAATGTGCCATCTTGGAAAATCGATCAACGACCACCCAAACAACGGTGTTACCACGGGATGGGGGTAAGTCTGTAATAAAGTCCATACCAATCAGAGACCAAGGCTGTTCAGGGACAGGCAGAGGATGAAGTAGACCAGCAGGTTTCTGGCGAGGAGTCTTATCCCGGGCACAGACAGTACAGGCCCGCACAAAATCAACAACATCCGTCTCCAGAGTCGGCCACCAATAGAAACGAGAGATGAGTTGCAAGGATTTTTTGATGCCCGCATGGCCTGCGAGGTGGGAGGAGTGACCCCATTTGAGGATTCCGAGGCGTTGGCGTGGAGAAACGAAGGTCTTCCCTGGAGGAGTTTGCCTGAT
The DNA here is from genome assembly GCF_029499605.1 of Hyla sarda. Classification (NCBI taxonomy): domain Eukaryota; kingdom Metazoa; phylum Chordata; class Amphibia; order Anura; family Hylidae; genus Hyla; species Hyla sarda. The sequence goes on along the minus strand of NC_079196.1, from coordinate 198,797,211 downwards.
GGAGGCTGGAGAAGTGGAGATCAGGCAGTCAGGAGGAATGATGTGTTGCGGAGAGAGCTCTACTTCCGAGGCATCCGAGGAACGAGAGAGAGCATCGGCCCTAATGTTCTTGTCGGCAGGGCGAAAGTGAATTTCTAAATTAAAACGGGCAAAGAACAGAGACCACCTGGCCTGGCGAGGATTCAGCCGTTGGGCAGACTGGAGATAGGAGAGATTCTTGTGATCGGTGTAAATGAAAACTGGAAATTTTGATCCCTCCAGCAGATGCCTCCATTCCTCAAGTGCTAATTTAATGGCCAGTAGCTCTCGATCCCCGATGGAGTAGTTCCTCTCCGCCGGAGAGAAGGTCCTAGAAAAGAAACCACAAGTAACAGCATGCCCGGAAGAGTTTTTTTTGTAGAAGGACCGCTCCAGCTCCCACTGAGGAGGCATCAACCTCCAATAGGAAGGGTTTAGATGGGTCAGGTCTGGAGAGGACGGGAGCAGAAGAAAAGGCAGACTTGAGCCGTTTAAAAGCGTCTTCCGCTTGAGGAGACCAGGACTTAGGATTGGCATTCTTCTTGGTTAAAGCCACGATAGGAGCCACAATGGTGGAAAAATGCGGAATAAATTGTCTGTAATAATTGGCGAACCCCAAAAAACGTTGGATAGCACGGAGTCCGGAGGGGCGTGGCCAATCTAAGACGGCAGAGAGTTTATCTAGGTCCATTTGTAGTCCCTGGCCAGAGACCAAGTATCCTAGGAAAGGAAGAGATTGACATTCAAACAGACATTTCTCCATCTTGGCATAAAGTTGATTGTCTCGAAGTCTCTGAAGAACCATGCGGACATGCTGGCGGTGTTCTTCTAAGTTGGCAGAAAAAATCAGAATATCGTCCAGATACACAACAACACAGGAATATAAGAGGTCACGAAAAATTTCATTAACAAAGTCTTGGAAGACGGCAGGGGCGTTGCACAGGCCAAAGGTCATGACCAAATACTCAAAGTGTCCATCTCTAGTGTTAAATGCAGTTTTCCATTCGTCCCCCTCCCTGATGCGGATGAGATTATAAGCACCTCTTAAGTCCAGTTTGGTAAAGATGTGGGCACCTTGGAGGCGATCAAAGAGTTCAGAGATAAGAGGTAGGGGGTAGCGGTTCTTTACCGTGATTTTATTAAGTCCGCGGTAGTCAATACAAGGACGTAGGGAGCCATCTTTCTTGGACACAAAGAAAAATCCAGCTCCGGCAGGAGAGGAGGATTTGCGGATAAACCCCTTTTTTTAAATTTTCCTGGATGTATTCAGACATAGCAAGAGTCTCAGGGGCGGACAGAGGATAAATTCTGCCCCGGGGTGGAGTAGTGCCCGGGAGGAGGTCAATAGGACAGTCATAAGGCCTGTGAGGAGGTAAAGTCTCAGCTTGTTTTTTGCAAAATACGTCAGCATAGTCCATATAGGCCTTAGGGAGACCGGTTACAGGAGGAACAACAGGGTCACGGCAGGGAGTACTGGGAACCGGTTTAAGGCAGTCATTGAAACAAGAGGTACCCCAGCTCTTGATTTCCCCTGTGGACCAATCAAGGGTTGGGGAATGGCGTTGAAGCCACGGTAGTCCAAGGAGAATTTCGGAAGTGCAATTGGGGAGGACCAAAAACTCAATCTTTTCATGATGAGGTCCGATGCACATTAGGAGGGGCTCCGTGCGATAACGTATGGTACAGTCCAATCTTTCATTGTTAACACAATTGATGTAGAGGGGTCTGGCGAGACTGGTCACCGGGATGTTGAACCTGTTGGTGAGAGAGGCCAAAATAAAATTTCCTGCAGATCCGGAATCCAAGAAGGCCATAGTAGAGAAGGAGAAGGTAGAGGCAGATATCCGCACAGGCACAGTAAGACGTGGAGAAGCAGAGTTGACATCAAGGACTGTCTCACCTTTGTGCGGAGTCTGCGTACGTCTTTCCAGGTGAGGAGGACGGATAGGACAATCCTTCAGGAAGTGTTCGGTACCGGCACAGTACAGGCAAAGATTCTCCATGCGGCGTCGTGTCCTCTCTTGAGGTGTCAAGCGAGACCGGTCAACTTGCATAGCCTCCACGGCGGAAGGCACAGGAACGGATTGCAGAGGACCAGAGGAGAGAGGAGCCGGGGAGAAAAAACGCCTAGTGCGAACAAAGTCCATATCCTGGCGGAGCTCCTGATGCCTTTCGGAAAAACGCATGTCAATGCGAGTGGCTAGATGAATGAGATCATGCAGGTTAGCAGGAATTTCTCGTGCGGCCAGTACATCTTTAATGTTGCTGGATAGGCCTTTTTTAAAGGTCGCGCAGAGGGCCTCATTATTCCAGGATAGTTCAGAAGCAAGAGTACGGAATTGTATGGCGTACTCGCCAACGGAAGAATTACCCTGGACCAGGTTCAGCAGGGCAGTCTCAGCAGAAGAGGCTCGGGCAGGTTCCTCAAAGACACTTCGAATTTCCGAGAAGAAGGAGTGTACAGAGGCAGTGACGGGGTCATTGCGGTCCCAGAGCGGTGTGGCCCATGACAGAGCTTTCCCAGAGAGCAGGCTGACTACGAAAGCCACCTTAGACCTTTCAGTAGGAAACTGGTCCGACATCATCTCCAAGTGCAGGGAACATTGAGAAAGAAAGCCACGGCAAAACTTAGAGTCCCCATCAAATTTATCCGGCAAGGATAGTCGTAGGCCGGAAGTGGCCACTCGCTGCGGAGGAGGTGCAGGAGCTGGCGGAGGAGATGATTGCTGAAGCTGTGGTAGTAGCTGCTGTAGCATCACGGTCAGTTGAGACAGCTGATGGCCTTGTTGCACTATCTGTTGTGACTGCTGGGCGACCACCGTGGTGAGGTCGGCGACAACTGGCAAAGGAACTTCAGCGGGATCCATGGCCGGATCTACTGTCACGATGCCGGCTGGCAGGAGGTGGATCCTCTGTGCCAGAGAGGGATTGGCGTGGACCGTGCTAGTGGACCGGTTCTAAGTTACTACTGGTATTCACCAGAGCCCGCCGCAAAGCGGGATGGTCTTGCTGCGGCGGTAGTAACCAGGTCGTATCCACTAGCAACGGCTCAACCTCTCTGACTGCTGAAGATAGGCGCGGTACAAGGGATAGACAAAAGCAAGGTCGGACGTAGCAGAAGGTCGGGGCAGGCAGCAAGGATCGTAGTCAGGGGCAACGGCAGGAGGTCTGGAACACAGGCTAGGAACACACAAGGGAACGCTTTCACTGGCACGATGGCAACAAGATCCGGCGAGGGAGTGCAGGGGAAGGGAGGTATACATAGGGAGTGCACAGGTGAACACACTAATTAGAACCACTGCACCAATCAGTGGCGCAGTGGCCCTTTAAATCGCAGAGACCCGGCGCGCGCGCGCCCTAGGGAGCGGGGCCGCGCGCGCCGGGACAGGACCGACGGAGAGCGAGTCAGGTACGGGAGCCGGGGTGCGCATCGCGAGCGGGCGCCACCCGCATCGCGAATCGCATCCCGGCTGGAGGCGGTATCGCAGCGCACCCGGTCAGTGGATCTGACCGGGGCGCTGCAGTAGCGAGGGTGTAGCGAGCGCTCCGGGGAGGAGCGGGGACCCGGAGCACTCGGCGTAACAAGGCGACTTATCTCAAGCGCAAATCATACAGGCTTGGACAAAGTCTGAGACATCCCTTTTAAGAGAAGGCCACCAATACCTTTGGAAGATTAATTGGAGAGATTTTTGTACCCCAGGATGACCAGCGAAATGAGGTGTGGCCCCACTTGAGAATTTGCACCCGGTGACGTGGAGGTACATAGGATTTGCCAGGAGGAAGATGGCTCAAATCAGCAGGAGCGACTGCAATCAGGCGTTCAGGTGGGATAATGTGTTGAGGTGTTAACTCGTCGCCCGCCACATCAGAAGAGCGAGACAGGGCGTCTGCTCTAATCTTAGAAGCCGGACGGAAATGGATCTCAAAATTAAAATGGGCGAAGAACAGAGACCAGCGAGCCTGACAAGGATTTAGTCTCTGAGCAGACTGGAGATAGGCCAGGTTCTTGTGGTCCGTAAAGATATTCACAGGATGGGTGGCTCCCTCAAGAAGATGTCTCCATTCCTCCAGAGCTAATTTAATAGCAAGCAGTTCTCTGTCCCCTATGGAATAATTTTTTTCCGCGGGAGAGAGAGAATGTTTTAGAAAAGAAGCCACAAGTTAAGGTCTTAACCTTGGAAGATTTCTGTGTGAGCACAGCTCCGGTTCCCACCGAGGAGGCATCCACTTCGAGAGAGAAGGGCTTGGTGGAATCAGGTCTAGAGAGAACTGAAGCTGAGGCGAAGGCGACCTTCAGGGACTGGAAGGCTTCTTCGGCTTGGGAAGGCCAGGATTTAGGGTTAGCGCCCTTTTTAGTCAAGGCCACAACTGGGGACACCAGAGTGGAATAATGAGGGATGAATTGTCTGTAATAATTGGCGAAGCCCAAAAACCTTTGTATGGCTCGGAGTCCAGTGGGGCGTGGCCAATCCAAAACCGCATAGAGCTTGGCAGGGTCCATTTGAAGTCCTTGAGCAGAAATAATGTAACCCAAGGAAGGCAAGGAGGACTGCTCAAAAAGACGATCTTGGTGTATACACGATTTCTCCTCAGGCGGGTAAGCACTTGTCGCACATGGACCCGATGTTGGTCCAGGTCGGAGAAGAAGACAAGGATGTCATCCAAGTAAGTCCCTGAAGATATCGTTGACGAATTTCTGGAAGACGGCTGGTGCATTACAGAGGCCGAAGGGCATCACCAGGTACTCAAAGTGACTGTCTCTTGTGTTAAAGGCGGTCTTCCACTCGTTGCCCTCCCGGATACGGACCAAATTATAGGCCCCTCGAAGATCCAATTTGGTGAAAATCTTGGCCCCACGAAGGCGATCAAATAACTCTGAGATTAGGGGCAGAGGGTAATGGTTCTTAATGGTGATTTTGTTGAGTCCTCTGTAGTCAATGCAAGGGCGAAGGGAACCGTCCTTCTTAGTCATGAAGAAGAAACCAGCCCCAGCAGGAGAAGAAGACTTCCTTATGAATCCTCTTTGTAGGTTTTCACGAATATATTCAGACATGGCAAGCGTCTCTGGAGGTGAGAAAGGATAAATTCTACCTCGGGGTGGCATAGAACCAGGCATAAGGTCGATAGGACAATCATAGGGTCTTTGAGGAGAAAGGGCCTCGGCTTGTTTTTTGCAGAAGACATCCGCAAAGCAAAGATAAGGTTTAGGCAGTCCCGGAGGCGGAGAAACGTGCGAAGAATGCTTGACAGGAGCAGGCTTGAGACACCGGTCTGAACAGCAGGGACCCCAACGCAGGATTTCACCGGAGGACCAGTTCAGAACAGGACTGGGATGTTGTAGCCATGGTAGACCCAGGAGGAGTTCAGAGGAGCAGAAGGGAAGGACTAGGAACTCTAAAGTCTCTGTATGAAAAATTCCAATATCCATCTGCAGTGGCAGGGTATGGAGCTGCACTGTGGCAGAGAGTCTCTCTCCGTTAACCATAGAAATAAAAAGAGGCTTAGTTAGGCGGACTACCGAAATGTGGTACTTGTCGACCAAGGAGGCGTGAATGAAGTTGCAGCTGAACCGGAATCCAAGAAGGCTGCAGCGGTGAAGAAGGACTTGGCAGAGAGGAACATCTGCACGGATATAATGAGACATGGAGAGGAGGAATCTACACCTAGCAACGCCTCTCCCACATTTACTAGGTGCAAGCGTTTCCCGAACGCGGTGGACGGAGAAGACAGTCTCGCAGGAATTGCTCAGTACTGGCACAGTACAGACACAGGTTCTCGTCCCTGTGACGGCTTCGTTCTTGCGGAGTCAGGCGTGACCGATCCACCTGCATGGCTTCCACGGCGGGAGGCCCAGAGAGGGGTTGAGGTGGACGCTGAAAAACGGGAGCCAGATGAGGGTAGCGTCTAGGTTGAGCGTTTCCTTTTTCTAGGAGGAGTTCCTCTCGTCTCTCGGCGAAACGCTTGTCGATTCTAGTGGCCAACAAGATGAGGTCACTAAGGGTGGAAGGTAGTTCACGTGCAACCAGGACGTCCTTTACTTCACTGTTAAGTCCCTTCTTAAATGTGGCACACTGGGCATCATTGTTCCAGTTCAGTTCTGAGGCTAGGGTGCGAAACTGAATGGCGTAGTCACCCATGGTAGAGCCTCCCTGGGACAAATTTAGTAAGGCAGTCTCTGCGGAGGTAACCCGGGCAGGTTCCTCGAAAACATTCCGGAACTCTTGACAGAAACTCTGGATGGAGGAGGTGGCAGGATCAGCGTGGTCCCATAGCGGTGTAGCCCAGGCCAGGGCCTTCCGGGAGAGCAGAATGAGGATAAAGGCTACCTTGGCTCGCTCGGAAGGAAACTGGTCAGACAGTAGCTCGAGGTGGAGAGAGCACTGTGACAGGAACCCTCGGCACTGCTTGGGATCTCCGTCATACTTGTCCGGCAGGGTAAGGCGGACTCTGGAACCAGTGGTAGCTGCAGGCGGAGGAGATACAGCAGATGCAAGCGGAGGAGCTGGTTGTTGCTGAGACGGCAGGAGCTGCTGCATCATGGCGGTTAGCTGGGCTAGCTGCTGACCTTGCTGGGCCACAATGGAGGTGAGGTCCGCTAGGCTTGGCAGAGGAACATCAGCGGGATCCATGGCCGGATCTTACTGTCACGTACCGGCAGGACTGGTAGTGGATCCTCTTGACCAGAGAGGCGATGGCGCGGGTTGTACCAGAGGACCGGTTCTAAGTGGTTACTGGTTTTCACCAGAGCCCGTCGCAAGGCGGGATGGACTTTGCTGCGGCGGTAACCACCAGGTCGTATCCTCCAAGTAGCAACTCGACCTCTCTGGCATCTGATATGGCGTGGTACACAGGGAGCAGGCAGGAGCGTAGTCGAACGTAGCAGAGGTCAGGACAGGCGGCAAGGGTTCAAAGGCGAGTAGGCGGTAGCAACGGGTTCGGCAACAGGCAAGGCAATACACACAATATGGAACACTTTCTCAGAGGCACTAGGGCACAAAGATCCGGCAAGGGCAGGAAGGGGCAGGTAACTTTTATGAGGAAGGAGCAGGGAACAATTAGCCAGCGCACCAATCAATGGTGCGCTGGCCCTTTAAATTTACTGAAGGCGGCGCGCGCGCCCTAGAGAGTGGGGCCGCGCCCGCCGAGAGGCAGAGTGAGTCGACGTATGGAGCGGGGTGCAGGGTGAGTTAGACAGGGACGCGACGCGTGAGCGGGGACCAGCCGCCACGGCAGCCGCATCCCTGACACAAGGAATCCCGTGCTCCCGGTCCGTATGACCGAGCGGGAGACGCCGGGATCCCGGGGAGAGGATGAGAGGAAGCGAGCGCTCCGGTCCGTATGCGGGGACCGGAGCGCTCGCTGTGACAAGTACCAGTATACATTGTATGATATCACACACATTAGTATAGTACCAGTATACATTGTATGATATCACACACATTAGTATAGTACCAGTATACATTGTATGATATCACACACATTAGTATAGTACCAGTATACATTGTATCATGTCCTTGTGTTTCTGTATAACATCTATTGACATTATCAGTCTGGCATGATGGTGGATATAGAAGAATGTAGATAACAGTAGAGAATTAGTGTCACCACGGGGGGTGGATGGAGGGTGTTGGCGGGATTCTTCTCTATAAATGTTCTTTCGTGTTTCAAAGAAAATCTCAGCAATTACAGACACAGTTATGTTGGTGTCGGACCAGCTGGAGAGGAGCGAACATCTTTCTAGAAATGACATCCAGCCAAGGAGAAGACCATACAGATCAGCCCCCACCGATTTATTCTGACCTCCAACGCTCAGGAAATTCTACAACAGTGGCCGGATTTCTTTTCATCAAAATTCAGAGCAGACTGTCTGGAATGTCATATTTTACTTGAGCCAAATATGCTTAAAATACTAGCGAGTGTATTTAGGACAACCTTGCATGGCTCGATGCTGAACATATGTAGAGCCAAGGGCAAAACAGAGGAAGAACCCAAAAGTACTTTGGAAACATTGTAATGGATGTCAGATGGTTATTAGCATAATGTTTGGCCTAGCTACATAGAGAGGAGGGAACTCTGACTATGTGCAGCCATGTTTTACTAATCTGCAGATAATACACAGGTCATTGTTTTATTAATATTCCTAATTTTTTAAATGGGCACTCTCATTAAAACAAATTTTTGCTATTGCATCCCTTATGGTAAAAAAAGAATCTTTGTTTAAAAAAAAATAGTTTTCTATGTTTTATTTGTGTTTAAAAAAGCTGCCACTAGGTGTCTCCCTACTTGTCCAGAGCACATTTCTCCTCATCTTTTGCACAGACTTTGGACTCCTGCTGGCCTGGCAGAAGTCCAAACACAGGAAATGCTGAGGGGGTGTGTGCAGCCTTATCCAATCAGAGCTCATCTCACACTGAACTGTTCTGGGCTGTGTGTAGCAGAGTGAGGGATGGAGTTCTCCCCTGTATGGCTTCAGATGATGTCACGCCTGCTGGGGAACGCCCCTTCCCAGTCTGTGAATGTGACTGAGTAGAAAATACAGAGCAATATCAAGGTAGAAAACTAACAAATAATAAAAATAAAGGCAGGGGGTTGTTTATCATGATGGGGGCAGTGAACTGGGAGGATTATAAAATATAACAAGATCATGATAGGTACTCTTTAATGGATAAATAGGCAATGGAATGTAATAGACCTAAAATGTCTGGGGGTTCTTTTGGGAGTGTGCAAGGCTATTCTGACAAATACAAATGGATACTGTATAAATTAAAAAAATGGATAAACATGTGCGCACCTTGTGAGGATCGTCGGAAAATGGAGTGTGTCATATCGGGGCTATACTTCTTGCACACAGAGCAGAACACCTAAGAAAGCATGTAGGTCAGTGGTAACAGGTAAGCAGCCTCAAGGCTATTCTGGAAAGGGCAGCACGTGCCCGGTAGTACAGGATCAGAGCAAAGGAAAAAGGACCTTTGTGCCGGAGCTTCTCCGGGTTTAGTTAGAACATCCTTTATTAATAGAAAAACGCATTTCAATCCCGGTTTAGTTAGAACATCCTTTATTGATAGAACAATGCGTTTCGATCCCAGTTTAGTAAGAACATCCTTTATTAATATAAGAACGAGTTTAAATCCCGGTTTAGTTAGAACATCCTTTATTGATAGAACAATGCGTTTCGATCCCAGTTTAGTAAGAACATCCTTTATTAATATAAGAACGAGTTTCGATCCCGGTTTAGTTAAAACATCCTTTATTAATAGAACAACACATTTTGTGTGTGATATCATACATTAATATAGTACCAGTATACATTATATGATGTCACACACATTAGTATAGTACCAGTATACATTATATGATGTCACACACATTAATATAGTACCAGTATACACTGTATGATGTCACACACATTGGTATAGTACCAGTATACATTATATGATGTCACACACATTAGTATAGTACCAGTATACATTGTATGATGTCACACACATTAGTATAGTACCAGTATACATTGTATGATGTCACACATATTAATATAGTACCAGTATACATTATATGATGTCACACACATTAGTATAGTACCAGTATACATTATATGATGTCACACACATTAATATAGTACCAGTATACACTGTATGATGTCACACACATTGGTATAGTACCAGTATACATTATATGATGTCACACACATTAGTATAGTACCAGTATACATTGTATGATGTCACACACATTAATATAGTACCAGTATACATTATATGATGTCACACACATTAGTATAGTACCAGTATACATTGTATGATGTCACACACATTAGTATAGTACCAGTATACATTATATTATGTCACACACATTAGTATAGTACCAGTATACATTATATGATATCACACACATTAGTATAGTACCAGTATACATTATATGATGTCACACACATAAGGAAGTGGACTTACTCTCTGGTGCCACCTGTTGGAGGTAGTGTCCCTGGATACTAATACTCTGCCCTTTCAGTAGCCTTGAAACATAACTTGGGAATATAATCAAACCTGAATCTCTCTCAGAAGGAAGAGTTACCTTCTGGGCATTCTCATTTTAAGAGCAAGAGGAATAAAAGAACGTAAACTTTGCTATTCTTATGTGCTCGGCCAACTGTTGGAAACTGAATTCCCATGCGTCCACTGGCCAGCAGGCCACACTTTCCCTTACCCCTGATCTAGAGTGAGGGTTTACCATAGAGGTCATCAACCTTAATGAGGTTACCGTAATGGGGATCTTAAAGACAAAGGCCCAAACAATAGCTAAAAATATTTAGAGGATTCATGGAAGAATGTGTTCACCAGTCAAAACTAGACGGAAACTCAAACGGAAACCAACAAGTTTATGACAACAAAGACAAAATAACTGACATTTCTGTGCGTTTCTGAAACTCCTAGTTACAGAGCCATCTAGTGGAACCAGGCATCCATGACAATCAATACAAAAACACAATGCTTTCCACTCCAAGCCAGAGCCTGATGGTACACACAGACGGCAATTTTACTATTACAAATGCACCAGGATTCTAAAGCAAATTTGCACCACAAAACAGCCTCACATACCACATGCACTTTATGCAACTTTTTTCCCACGTCTATAATGAATGGTGGTTTGGCTCGGAAGGGGTGTAGCGATAGAATGTGCAACAATGTACACCAAAATTATGTCGACAGGCTTAGGCGCAAATTTAGCCAACCAATGCATGGTGTAAAGCAAAACGGAAAGAATCTGAAGATGCGCCAAATTTATCAGAGTGTAATTCTTGCACCCATTTTTACTTTAGTACTCCGTGACTTTTCTGAAAAACACAAATTCTGCCCACAAGCTGTTCGGTAGGAAAGGTCTGAGCTTGTGTAGATTTGGGACAAATTGAGGGCATTGCGACAAAATGTGCAACAATTCGCTAATGATGAATCCATGACCACTGCATTAAAGTTACTAAAAATCTGTGTATCACAACACATTTAAATTTCTTGTGTAAACCAAAAGTGGCAGGAAAAGTTGCAAGTTTAATACTGGGACCAATCCTGCGACAAATTAACCCAAGTTTTTAACGCAAAAAAAATAAATAAACTGGTAAATCCTTTCATAAATTCTCCCCATATTAGAAAATCTCCCCCAAAGTCCCAATCCTTTTTTGCTATATACCTTGGAATTCCCCAGTCTTTAAGGACAACAATAGTGACCCCCCGACCTACGATGGCCCCGACATACGATCATTTCCCCATACGATGGTCTCTCAGAGGTCATCGCATGTTGAAGGCAGCATCAACATACCATGCTTTTGTATGTCAAGGCCATCGCATAAACAGCTATCCGGCAGCGCAGACTTCTTCAGCTGCCACCGGATAGCCATTTACGGTGCCCCGTGGGCTCCGATGATGTCTCTTACCTGTCCTTGGGGCTCCGGCGCGTCCTCTTCGGGATCCCCTGTATTGTCGGCGCTCTCCATCAACGTCATCACGTCGCTGCGCACGCCGTCCTGTCATCCAATAGGAGCGGCGTTCGTAACAACGTGATGGCGGCGACGGAGCGCGCGGATGCCGGGGAAGCAGAGGCCTTGCCGGAGCGTCGGGGACACCCGGGGACACGGCGACAGTGATGGAAGGCGACATCCAGGGCAACGGTGACGAGCGGTGACGGTCCGGAGCGGCGGGCACAGGTGAGTACAACTTCCTCTAACAGTGGTCTTCAACCTGCGGACCTCCAGATGTTGCAAAACTACAACACCCAGCATGCCCGGACAGCCAACGGCTGTCCGGGCATGCTGGGTGTTGTAGTTTTGCAACATCTGGAGGTCCGCAGGTTGTAGACCACTGTCCTATACTTTACATTGCACGGATCCCTCAACATGCGATGGTTTCAACAAACGATGGTCCATTTGGAACGGATTACCATCGTATGTTGAGGGACCACTGTATACCATGAGCCGTTTAATAATATTTTGTGTTTCCCAACCAGTGTGCCTCCAGCTGTTGCTAAACTCCAACTCCCAGCATGCCCAGACATCCTTTGTTTGTAGTTTTTCAACAGATGGAAGCACACTGGTTGGGAAACACTGATCTAGTATAAGAGTTAGGGTAGGGTTGCACTGAATGGCTCCATAGCGTATTTGATGCTGTGGATCCGCTGATGACGGACCCAACATTGTGCCTCCAGCTGTGCCTGGCTGCTCGTAGCAGCAATGCACCGCTAATTACAGATACACAGCGATCTATGAGACGCCGCGTGCATGCGCAGTGTACTCGCAGACATCATGGCCGCTCCCCCTGCTTCCTGAGCTGGACTAAGAGCAGGCGTGATGTGTGTGTGATGTGTGCTAGTATACTGCTGCACATGCGCGTGGCGACTCGCAGAACATTGAATGTTTGCTGGCAACGGCAAATTGGTGATACGAGCAGGTACTCCCTTTGTGGTTGTATAGACTGCTACATTAACTTTCCATTTACCCTGGTTAGGCCTAGAGAACAAGAAGTAGAGGGTAGTAAGGCTGTAAATATGCCCAAAATATACATTTTAAAAACATAGGTCATTGTCCTTTGGGTCCAGTTGTTGACTCATGTTGGATATTTGCATTTCCTTATCATTGTTAGTATATATATATATATATATATATATATATATATATATATATATACACATATATATATATATATATATATATATATATATATATATATACAGTCCAAAGGAAGCAACAGGCGGCACTACAGCAGTCCAAATGTGGATTTATTCCCCCATCCAATCAATGCAAAAAATGTGACATTTCAATCTACTCAATTAGGTTTTTCTCAAACTGTGGTGACACCTTCTTTAACACTCTTTTTCCCGTCATGTTGTATTTTTATTGATATACATCTCTCTTTCTCTTTTTTGTCTTTTTAGGGTTACCTCGACCTGATGAGACGATTCACCGATGTCCGCTCAGACCATTGTGGAGGACCGCTTGAGATTTAGCTTTTCTTTACGTTATGTGCCAATGTGATGTAGTTTCTTTTTTGTCCAAGATTAGCTGATCCCTAATTTGACAATAAATTATATTCCAGTATTTGATAGGATTATTACACAGTGATATTTTGGGACCTTGATTCATGCTGTATGCTACACGGGGGTTGTGTTCAGTCATACATAAGTGAATGGTGAGACATAGACCGGAAATGTAATACATAGTATGTAGAGAGGACATGGGATGGAGGTATGTAAGTTTAGAGGTGATATAGACAACCAAATGACACGTGACCCTCCCAGTCCATTGCACTTTGGCAATTTGCTTTGGAGCACCAGTGTGCATGCTACAGAATTTACTCCGATTGTTTAATGTCCCTTAATACTGTGACTGTGGCAAAGACTCACGGCAACAGCCTGGACACTTATGGAGGTAGTGGAACCGCTGGACCTGTGTGGCAGATGACGCGGGTCGTGCCAGGGAGTGGAGTCTAAGGTGCCGCTGGTTTTAACCAGAGCCCGCCGCAAAGCGGGATGGTCTTGCTGCGGCAGGCAGCACCCAGGAATGCCCCTGGCATGACTTGATCACACAAGCGGCTGAGGTGAAGCAAGGCACAGGAGGGATAGGTAAGACGTGGTCAGGATCACAGGAGGTCAGGACTGGCGGCAGTGGAGCAAGGTAAGGTACGTAGCAGGAGGTTAATAGGCAGGTGGCACAGGAGCAGGGTCAGGACACAGAGCTGAGGGTCAGGACACAGCAGAGCAAACACAGAATACGCTTTCACTAGGGCACTAAGGCAACAAAAATCCAGCAAAGGAAGGGGAGGTGCACAAACTTATAGGGAAGGATCAGGTGTGGACACTAATTAGGGTGTACTGGCCATTTTAATAACAGAACTCTGGCGCTCGCTAGCCCTAGGAGGAGGGGCACGTGCACTGGCGCTGCAAGAGAACCAGAAATTAAGAAGGAGGCAGAGGTGAGTGACAAGCTGGGACTCGCATGCGGATCCTGGCCCCATCGGCAGGGAATGACAGAGAAGGGGGAGCGCTCACGGCCAGCATGTCTGACCGGAGAGCTAATTGTAACAACTGTTACCCCTCACCCTAGTTGGGGTGTTCATTTATCAATATTGTGTTCCCCTTCTTTAAAGGGGTATTCCAGGCAAAAACATTTTCTATCCTAGCCAAAGGATAGGGACCCTCGCGATCTCCTTGCAGCACCTGCATTCTATACCGGTGCTGCGTCTCCAGTTTTGGAGACCTCCGCCCCCTGCCATAGACATGAATGGAGGGGGCGTGACGTCACGTCCCCAGTCCCGGAAACCCAGAGGTTTCTGAAACTGGAGATGCAGCCCCTGCATAGAATGCGGGTGCTGCAGGGAGATCGCGGTGGTCCCAGCGGTGGGCCCCCTGTGATCAGACATCTTATCCCCATCCTTTGCCCGGAATACCCCTTTAAAGAAGGGGAATGCTACACACTGTCTTTATATAAATATAACTCTAAAAATATGGCCCATTAATATTATGCATATCCTATGACAGTCAATACTGATTGTTTTAGAGAGCGCTTTGGGCATTTTTCCCTTAGTCAGTATGGCCGCTCTGCGCACTGGAATCCTCAGGGCGCAGTAGCAGCTGGGATCAGCTTGTCTTGTGACGCTCTGCATCACATGACGCATCAAGTGACTTACCCCTTCCGGTCCTGTGAACTAGTTTTATTTACAAACAGAGTGGATGGCGGCATGCTACGGTGAATGTCCGCCCATCTGGATGTGAGGTAACACCTACTAATTATGAATCTATAAGATTCTAAGAATGATTATGTATTGTAATGTATATTTATTTTGAGAAATATATTGAATCTATTAATACATATACCGGTATACTTTTGATTGCACAATTTTTATGCATTTTATAGTAATGTTTACTTCTGTGATGTCATGATGTGTAATGACCACTAATTACTGTTTGATCTCTGTGTATATATAATGGACCATTTTCACTTTGTATGTTGCTTGAAAAAGACCTCATTGAGAAGGCTGAAACGTTGCATTATTTGTATTGATTGGATGGGTGAATAAATCCTAATATTTCACATTTGGATTGCTGCCTGTTGCTTCCTTTGGACTGTGGAACCATTGGTCAGGTCTAGAGATGAGCGAACTTACAGTAAATTCGATTTGTCACAAACTTCTCGGCTCGGCAGTTGATGACTTATCCTGCATAAATGAGTTCAGCTTTCAGGTGCTCCGGTGGGCTGGAAAAGGTGGATAAAGTCCTAGGAGACTCTTTCCTAGGAATGTATCCACCTTTTCCAGCCCACCGGAGCACCTGAAAGCTGAACTCATTTATGCAGGATAAGTCATCAACTGCCGAGCCGAGAAGTTCGTGACGAATCAAATTTACTGTAAGTTCGCTCATCTCTAGTCAGGTCCTTTGACCGGCTGAGAAACTGCACTTTGTCCTGGAGTCTGGAACCTGCCACTGTGTTGCTTTCTTTTCTATATGGATATCTATGGATATGGATATATGTATATACTTCTATCAAACATTTTATCATTTTTAGATTAAACAAATGACTCATTGGCAACAAGCAGTGATACATCTGCCCACTCTCGAAACCGAGGAGAAGTCATATGCTTCTCTATGGGCAATAGGATTATAGTTCTCTTTTCGGGAAGACTAGAAGGATTATTCTTCTCAAAATGTGGAATCCGCTTACAAATCAGATCTTTGAATGAAGTAATGAAAGTTTACCATTATGATGATAGCTTCTTATTATGGAAACCACACATGACTCCATAGTCACCAGATCAGATCAGACAGTTCATTCAACCGATGTACATGGTTGAGTTTTTATCTTACTAGAAATTGGATTTGTCAATACCTATCAACCCAATCAATATCATTGAGCCAAATTACAATACAGAAAGAGGGCAGTTTCCTTGGAAATTGCCATTTTACGGCACCTCAGGTGTTTCCTGGTGATCCAAGGAAACCACCCTCTTTCTTTATTGTGTTCATTCCCTGAGGTCTTTAATTGGTGGCCTACGTGTAGCCCATTACAATATACAGATTGTTTCCATTGAGCCAAATTATTTTTGGGTCATAAAATTAGGCCGTAAAAATGATAGGGGAGTTCCACCTTAACCCAGAATAGGGGATAAGTTATATTGCACTACAGTTCATCTTTAATGAATGGGTTACTATGCTTTTTATTTATAGTGTGTATAGTGTGTCCCTGTTCATGCTGTAACAGCACCATCTAGTGGCTGTTTGCATACACTATAGCTCTTCACATTAGAAGTTTTACCCATTTCAGCTTCCATAACCTGTAGCCTATGAACTTTGATGACATCATTAGCTCAGCCCATAGCAGCCCTTTCCTACTTTTTGTACAGCCAGCATTCCAGAGGTAACCACATGGCTTAGTAGGATCCTGAGTCATCTACTTTATCCAAGCTCATGTTCACACAACTATATAAACAATTTGGTTTGCATCTGTATGCATTTTTTTCTGTTTTCATGTTTTTCCTGCTGTTTTATAACAGTTTAGAGTTAGCAGCTAGGGCCCATGAATGTCGCTCCGTTGTCAATGCATTGCCGGGGAAGGTTGAGCTGTCTGTCAAGTTATGTACCTCACACATAAGGAGGGCAGAACACTTACATCTATAGCTCTATAATTCATACCGGTTACCATACGATACAATACAGATTGATGGTGGTCTAAATTGGAGGATTGTAGCTGATATTTATGCGCCAAATTCATTTTTAACTGCGTTATTCCTCTAGAGCAAATGTTCCCGTCCGATCAATAGTCTTCAATCAGGCTAATGTCAGCTGGAATTACCTCTTTCCTAAATCAATAAGCGTCCAGAGAAATGTATGCATTTTGGCAATGAGTTGGATCACATAACACTAAGTTGCTGGAAAAAGCAATCTCTCAAATGTCCTAAGAGTACTTAGCAAGCCGCGCTCCCATAGCCACAACCGTGTTATCGATGCGTCCTACAATGTACTCTTGTAAATAGCCCGCTTTGTATATTTTAATGTTTCTGTGTTTGTGGCTGAATAATTAAATTGTGTTTAACCAACCAAGCGGCTCGTGGAAGGTTCTCCCAGGAGACTTCCGGAATCGGTCATTTATTATTAAAGCTTTCATGGTTTGTGGTTTGTGAGCACTTGACCCTTCTAATATAGGGGCGTGATGTATATTGTACTGAGTGTAAGTATACTGGATATACAGTGCACTCGGAAAGTCTTCAGGCCAGTTCACTTTGCACCCGACGTTCGTTCAAAGTGTCGGGTGCAGCACCGGAGGCTGTCACAGCCACGCCCCCTCAATGCAGGTTTATAGACTTGTATTGAGGGGGTATAGCCATGACATCACGAGCCTCTGCCCCGCATTGCATGTCATTTGGCATGGAGCGAAGTTCACTCCGTGACCGGATGTCTGGGGTGCCACAGCCGAGATCAGGGGGGTCCTTTGGATAGGGGATAAGATGTCTAGGAGCAGAATATCCCATTAATATTTGTGGAAACAGACTAATAAAATTTTTTCTTACTTATTGAAAAGGAAAAACATAATTATGACATAAGTATTAATACTCTTTACTAAGGATTTAGTTGGAGCCCCTTTAGGAGAGATTACAGTCTCTAGTCTTTTTGGGGATGAGGCCACAAGATTTACACATCTGGATTTGGGGATTTTCTGCCATTCTTCTTTGTAGATACTCTTAGACTCTATTAGGTCAACTCTCATACAAGGCCCCTCTCCCTCGATGACTTAGTTTGGTGAGACACTAATTTCTAGTAAGAGTCCTGCTGATTGTTTCAAACTTCTTTTATAAGAAATATAAGAATTATGGAGGCCATTGTGCTCTTGGGGACTTTCAGTGCGGCAGAATTTTTTTTGTACCCTTCTCCAGATTTGTGACTCTACATTTACAGAAATGTGAGGGGTTGACTCATTTATATCAGATACATTGATCCCTCAACTTACAATGGCCTCAATAGTTTCAACATACAATGGTCTTTTCTGGACAATTGAAACTTGAAACCAGACTCAACATACAATGCTACAAACAGTCCAGATCTGTGAAATGTGTCAATGGCCAGAAGAACTGACCAATCAGAATGGGCATTCACTGGTAAAATACCTGTATTACTGAAGCGTATGCCAAGTAAGGGCGGCTCCATGTTACATTTTTGGGACATATACAGGTGTACTGTACAGGACCCTGAAGAAGCTCCTGTCCTCTACATAGACAGTGATTTACAGCTCCCAGCAGATCTTTATTACTTTTATATGTAAGGATTTGCTTTATCTATATTAGTTATCTACTTATTTTTCTTTAATCCTCACTTTTTCCTATTTTTGGATATTATTTTGGGGCCTCAGAACCATTTACCAGGTTTCCATAGAGTTATGGGTTCAACATACAATGGTTTCAACATACAATGGTTGTCCTGGAACCAATTAATATTGTAACTTTAGGGACCACTGTACTTTATCTGCAGCGCCACCACATGGTAAAATCAGTATTACTCTAGTCTTCCGAAATTTGATTTTCCATGACAGGAAATTCTGCAGTGTACACGGTGCAGGTGAATCTCATTGAAAACAAGAGAGGCGTCTGCACTGGAATTTCCAAATGGAATTTCTCTTCACAGAAATTCCGTAGTGTGAATGCAGCCTAAGGCCATGTTCACACGGCAGAATTTCCGTACCAGATTCCGCTTGGGATGTTCGCACAGAATGTTCGGACATCCCAAGTTTATGCTTGAACCCGCAGTTTGCAGAATGTCCGCACTGAGATTCTTCATGAGGACATTCCGTTGTGTGAACATAGTCTAAGAGTTCAGAATCAGTGTTGAGCGCGAATATTCAAAATGCGAATTTTTACTGCAAGTATCTCGCGAATATTTTGAATATAGTGATATATATTCGTCATGACAAATATTCCTTTTTTAATGCAAATTTTTATGCAAATGTATGCAAATATTAATGCAAATATCGGCACTTCCAGACTGGCCACTGATCCCTCCATTCTTTTAGGTGGAAGATATAATTGTGCAAGCGCATTATGCGAATTTCATTACGAATTTTCGCATGGGAAAAAAAAAAAAAGATAGAGAACGAATATGCGAATTTCGCAAACAGGACGAATATTTGTCCATATATACATTACAGCTTTGAGCCTTACCGACCCATAAGATGGAGGTAACATTGTGTATCAGTAGGGGTTAATCTAAGCTTTGTTAAGTTAATATATATGTGTTGAGACAACAAGGAGGTGACGTCTGTGAGATGTGTCCACACATGGACAACGCTTTATTAGAATGATGTCCTATATTACTACCCAGAACTGTTCCTGGAAACCATGATACATTACGATAATATCTCATGAGATTATCATTGATTTCCAGGTAAACTATTGGAACAACCACTGCTGTAGATTCATGTGAAGTAATATCACACAATAACATTAATATTGATAAGAAAACACGATATATTGTTGAGAGTAGAGCAATATTCCTCATTGTTACTACATCAACTACGTCCAACTCAGGCCAAATTCCCCCGTGAGATGTTCTCCGTAACATCCGAATGGAAAAGTACAATTATTAATGGATGCTTTATTCTAAAATGAGTCATGAAAGTATTTCCATTTTCCCAATCTCTAACTTTTACCTAATACAAAAATGCCTTAAGCAATATTTCAATGAGTTATACTTGCAGGCTCCAATGACCAAGGATGGACATTTAGAGCCTGTGTAAACCAGTGTTTTCCAACCAGGGTGCCTCCAACTGTTGCAAAACTACAACTCCCAGCATGCCCAGACAGCCGTTGGCTGTCTGGGTATGCTGGGAGTTGTAGTTTTGCAACAGCTGGATGCACCCTGGTTGAGAAACACTATTGTTGACATTCGGAAGAAACACTATAATTTGCCAGGTTGAATATTCCTAGCAGTAGAGGGTGCACATATTCACCAATTCGTTAAATATCCATATATGTATATAGATTTTAATATGTTACAATTGGTTGAGTTGTTTTTTTGTTTATTATTAAATTTACCCTCTTTGTCAAATCGTTGGGTGGGGAGTATGGAGCCATCGCAGGGCCTGAGCCTTCTCCATGCACGATGAGAGGTGGCTGAAAAAAGACTGGCAGCAGCTGGAAACAAAGAGAACTCTGACTCCAGGTGTTAAACCCCTTAGATGCTGCTGTGAATAGTGACTATGGCATCTAGGTGGCTAAAAAACAAAAAAGAGAAATTAAACTTGACTGTACACTATCTGTTAGCAGAGATGTGTAGCACCAGCCTTTGTGGAAAAGGAAGTAGATGACACCTAGAGTTTCCTCCTCTCCTTGTTCTTTGTTGAAGCCCTCTGGTACTGCAGGAACCTGCCTTTAATGGTTCGTTGATACCTTTATGCTCAGCTAAACCATGCATTCCCTGATGTTCCAGCACCCCAATGGGCACCTTGGTTATAGTTGGCTGAATTAGTTTTTTTATCAAATTTAACACCAATTTCAAAAAGTGGTGGCTATGGAACCATCTCAAGGGCTGAGCCTACTCTATGCAAGATGAAAGGTGACTGTGTCATACAGCTGAAAAAGGCTGGCAGTAGCTAGGATCGATGATAACTCTGGTCGTAGGTGGTAAACCCCTTAGATGCCACTATCAAAAGTGACTATTGCATCCATGTGGCTAAAAAAAAGATCTTCCCTCAGTAGCTGTCACTAGAGATGAGCGAATTTTTCAAAAATTCAATTTGGCCGATTCGCTTAAATTTCCCCAAAAATTTGTTTAGCTCCGAATTTATTTGCTGCAAAACAACTATTTCTGGCCTACAGAGAGACTCAATAGGGATGTAGAACATTTTGCCTTGCTGTAACACGCAAAGGGTGTGTGCTGGGTTATTGAAATAATACTGTTATTCAGTATGACATGACATTCAGATCAGAGGCATCGCTATTAGCACAATGACAGAGCCTGGAGGTGGCATTAGTATGAGGAGACTATATAGTGGCTGAATGATACAGTGTGGAGGTGGCAGCAGCATGAGGAGAACATATAGTGGCTGAATGACACAGCATGGAGGTGGCAGCAGCATTAGGAGAACATATAGTGGCTGAATGACACAGGAGAAAAAGGAGAACTTGGCATCAGATTGTGGCATCAGGTGAGTGGCAGGGTCAGAATAGTAGCTGAGGCAGGTAGGCAGTAGAAAATGGTCTCTTTTCTAAAAGTGTTAGTGTGCACAAGTAAGTATTGAGGATATGCATTATGTAAAACTTAAATTTTAATAATATGCTTAGGATAAAATATATGGACCCCAAATTTTTTTAAATCAATCAAAAAGAAAGGTGTGCAAAAAACATTATGTGCCGCCTACACCACCAAGTATTGATGTGATGCAAAGAGCTCGAAAAGGTGGAAGGGAACAACGTATGGTCCATTGTAACTGGTGGGGGTAAAAACTTTCCCTGTAAGGCCCTACTCTCGCCCTATGAATTCTCTTCTTGGCAAGTGTTACTCGCCCAAAAAAGGTCAGCCCCACACAGGAACCTTTCCCTATTTCCACCTACAAACACTGCCCTTTCCCAGGGTTTTTAGGTGGAAATAGGGATTGGTTCCTGTGTGGGGCTGACCTTTTTAAGACGAGTAACACTTTCCTCGAAAAGGTGGAAGGGAACAACGTATTGTCCATTGTAGAAAGTGGGGATAAAAACTTCCCCTGTAAGGCCCTACTCTCGCCCCTTTTAATACCCTTCTTGGCAAGTGTTACTCACCCTAAAAAGGGCCATACCACACAGGAAACTCTCTCTATTTCCACCTAAAAACCATGGGAAAAGGCAGTGTTTGTAGGGGGGAAATAGGGATAGGTTCCTGTGCGGGGCTGCCCTTTTTAGGGCGAGTAACACTTGCCAAGAAGGGAATTACTAATGCGAGAGTAGAGCCTTATAGGGGAAGTTTTTACCCCCACTGGTTACAACGGACCATACGTTGTTCACTTTCACCTTTTAGAGGTCTTTGCATCACATTAATACTTGGTGGTGTAGATGTCACATGGTATTTTTTGCACACCTTTCCTTTTGTTTGATTTAAAAAAAATATTTTGGGTACTTATATTTTATTTTTGGCCTAAGAATATTATTAAAAGTTAAGTTTTACGTAATGCATGTCCTCGATACTTACTTGTGGTCTGATGCGGAGGAATGTCTGTAACTGCGGAGCAGCGCCTAAAATATGTTTAGCACTATCCATATTTGTGAAGTGTTGGTGTGGCACCATGGTCAATCTACTCAGCAGCTCTGGAGCGGAAAGCATGGAAGTGGTGGGGCACATGACAGAGGGAGGATGGACAGCGGACAGGTAGGGGTTAACAGGAGAAGGGAAAGTGGCCTAAGGGGAGGGCTTACCGGACAGGAAGAGGAGCATGAGTTCAGTGCAGCGCTGTCAGGAGAAGTTGCCCGCCCTCCTGGTTTTTGGTTCAGGGGGTTGGTTTGGCATCTTTTAGTCACAGCGGCAGGGGCTGGGGAGGGACTTGGAGGCATTTGGAGAGACCCAGAGAAGAGTATTGGAGATATTAGTATGGTAGGGCTTGGGCGGTACCCAGCCGGTGGTGGAAATTCCCTGCAGGGGTGGTCCGAAAGGGGAATGGTCTCTGAACGAGGTGCCCTTGGATCAGGGTAAAGTAGGAGACTGAAGATTTGTGTGCCTCCAGGTCCCCCTCCAGCTGGGATAGTGTTTAAGGTTGTTATTTTCACTGTTGATAATGTTATTGGTAATTTTTATCTGATTATTTATGAGTTATTTATATTTGTTAAATATGTTATTTAATAAAAGTTGGCTGCTCCAGGTCTACCTGCTGCTGATGAGTTGCTTCACTATGCCGGTGAAGAAAGCTACTCATCAGCGACTGTAGACTCAGGCTGCTGCTGATGGAGCTGGTACTGCTCCTGCCACCCCATCCCTCCCCAGCAGCCATGGCAGTGGAAGGTGAGCACAGAGGGCACCCCAAGTCAGACCTGCAATAGGATGTACGATGGCACCGATAGGCATCGGCCAACTGACTACGTACGATGTCTCTGTAGTAGGTCAGTTTGTCCTCCCTCTCAGTGTGCGTAAAAAAAAGCCCCCATTTTGTGCCGGTAGTGAGGGTCCAATAAGGGGGAGAGCCAGAAGTCATTCTGCTGCCGAATGGTGACAATGCAGCGGTCACTATGCAAGCAAGTGAGCATGCATCGTGCCATTTGTGCAAGTCACTCGGAGGGACTCCCTGCCTCCATCTCCACTGCATACTGCCACGGTGTGTCTGGGTCCTCTGTCTCGCCTTCCTCATAACCATCTAGCTCCTCCTGCTCCTCCTCTCCGTTCAGATGACTAGAAAAACCGCCCCTTCTCGTGAAACCTAAACTGTGCTTCACTTTGCCCCTCCCCTTCCTCCTCTTTCTCCAGTTCTGCCCCCACAGGGCTCATGTGGCCGTGAGATGTAGGCGCCACATCTCCAGTGCCCTGACCAGCCATTGTTTCCAACACATGTTGTAGTAAATGAAGCAGTGGAATGATGTTGTTCATCTTGTAATCCTGGGGACTGACTAATAATGTGGCTTAATCAAAGGGCCTGAGCAAACATCAGGTGTCACATAAGAGCTGCCACTGGTTGACATTGGAGTTACTCAGGGGAGTACCCCTATCCGCTTGGATCATCAAGAAATCGGTAATGGCTTTTCTCTGTTCATATAGTCGGTCCAACATATGGAGGGTGGAATTCCAAAGTGTGGAAACGTCGTAAATCAGACTATTTTGGGGGATGCCGTTCTGATGCTGCAGCTCAAGGAGGGTGTGCTTTGCGGTGTACGAGTGGCTTAAGTGCATGCAAAGTTTCCTTCCCGTTGTAAGGATGTCTTGCAGATGGGGGGAACACTTCAGGAACCGCAGATTGAACACGTGTGCCATGTAGGGCACATGTCTCAGGCTTCCTTGTCGCAGCGCAGACAACATGTTCTTCACGTTGTCGGTCACCATGGTTCCCATTTCCAGTTATCGTGAAGGAAGCCATGATTCGATTTCTTGATGAATGACTTTTAGCAGTTCCTTCCCTGTGTGACTCCGTTTGAAAAAGCAAACCATGTGAAGAACAGCGTGACACCGCCGTGCCCTGCCCACATAGTATGCTGGAGGGGCACTGAGACTTGTCCGGGCAGTGGAGGCTGAGGTCACGGTGGAGGATGAGGAGGCGGAGTTGCACACTGTCACAGGACCAAAGGCCTGAGAGCGTGGAGGAGGAAGCCGCATGACCTGTCAGAGTTGCTGTTGTGGCTGTGCAGGAACCACATTCACCCAGTAAGCCATAAAGGACATGTATTTTCCCTGACCGTAGTTACAGCTCCACACGTCGGCGCAGCCATGCACTTTGGTACACACTGACAGGCTCAAGGACTGGCCCACCTTCTCTTCCACAAAATTATGCAGGGCTGGTACTGCCTTCTTCGCAAAGAAATGACGGCTTGGGACTTTCCACCTCGGCTCGGCACAAGCCATCAGTTCTCTGAAAGGTGCAGAGTCCACGACTTGAAAAGGGAGGGACTGCAACACCAGCAACTTGGACAGGAGCACATTCAGCTTCTCCGCTGTTGTATGAGTGGGCGCATACTGTTGTCTCTTGGACATGGCTTCGCCGATGGATTGCTGGCGGAATGACTCACTCAATGTAGGAGGAGCAGGAACATCTGGAGCGACAGAAGATAGGAGGCTTGGCTGGCTGAAACAGGGAGCGACGTGCCACTGGGTGATGCAGCAGGCTGGACCACGACATCAGAGCCACGGTTCTCCCAGGATGCTTTATGGTGAAGCTGCATATGTTGATGCAGGGCTGTGGTGCCAACATCCTCCGGATGCTTGATGAAAAACTGCCACGCCACCAAGTAGCTGTTTTTCCCACCAACAGTCCGCACTAATTGACTGCTTCTGCGGCCGACTCCAGGAACCCCTGGTCCACTACCTCCCGGGAAGGTAGGCTGCTGCAAAGCAAGTGGTCTACCCCGGGCATGTTTGGCTCCAGACTTTCCACTTCTGCCACCATGCTGACTGCCAACCATGCTACCACCTATCTGGCTCAGCTGCTGCCTCATGGGCAACCTGCAACCCTCTTCTCCTGATGATGATGGAGCCCCTTCTGCACCTGGTTCCCAAGTGCGATCGGCTTCATCATCATCAAGTTGTGTCTGCACATCACTGATGTCCTCCTCAGGTTTCCCAACAGTGCCTGCTTCAGGAGCCTGAACGCTTGCAACACCACCTCCCACGCCACTTTCCTCATCACTACTTGCCTGCCTAGCGGAGGAAGCAGCGAATGTCTCCTCCACTTCTTGGCTGGGCAGTAGCTGCTGACTGTCCTCTATTAGATCGTCCTCACTAAATAGTGGAGCTGAACCCACAGCATAAGATTCTTCTGTGGGGGAGGAAACAGCATAGGACAGAGGCAATGGGAGTACAGGGACTGCTCCCGGGTCATGCCAACTTAGAGTTGTGTCTGAGGAACCCACTGACTGTTGACTGGGGGTATCTGATGCCACTTGTGATGAAGTGGATGACCGTGTTAACAAATCGATGACAGCAGATGTGTTGCTGGTCAAGACATAGACAAATAGACTTCAAAGGTGCGGTGGGACTTTTGCGGTGCTGACTCGGAACAGGCACATCAGGTGAGTATAAAAGGTTTATTTATTGTCTCACACCTTCCCAGGATTCCTTGTCCCATGTGGATCCACCATTTTTGATGCCCTGGAGCCTGGACGACACTAAATGGAGTTTAATGAAGTGATTGGCGCGAACGAATTGCGGCGATATTCGCATTCGTTGCAAATTGAATTTTTCCTGAAATTTGTAACGAATTCGGATTCCTCAGATTCGATTTGCTCATCTCTAGCTGTCACCTAGAGGTTCTTCCTCTACTTGTTCTTTGTTGAAGCCCCCTGGTACTGCAGGAACCTGACTGCAATGGTTCATAGATACCTTAAAGGGGTACTTTGGGAGAAAACTATTTTTTTAAATCAACTGGTGCCAGAAAGTTAAACAGATTTGTAAATTACTTCTATTTAATAATCCTAATCCGTCCAGTACTCATCAGCTGCAGTATGCTTCACAGGAAGTTCTTTACTTTTTGAATTTCTTTTCAGTCTGACCCCAGTGCTCTCTGCTGACACCTCTGTCCATGTCAGGAACTGTCCGGAGCAGTAGCAAATCCCCATAGCAAACCTATTTTGCTCTGGACAGTTCCTGACATGGACAGAGGTGTCGGCAGAGAGCCCTATAGTCAGACAGAAAAGACATTTAAAAAGAAAAGAACTTCCTCTGTAGTATACAGAAGCTAATAAGTACTGTAAGGATTAAGGTTTTTAAATAGAAGTAATTTACTAATCTGTTTAACTTCCTGGCACCAGCTGATTTGAAGAAAAAAAATGTTTTTCACTGAAGTACCCCTTTATTGCTCAGCTCAACCTGTGTATTTCCTAATGCTCCAGCACCCCAATGGGTACCTTGTGCCCTTACCCTTTCCTATATGCCTTCATGTGCAAAATCATTACTCCAACCATGAAGGCATAACTTGAAGCTTATGGGACTGATGTAAAAACTGCAACAGGACCCTAGGAGCCAATTATAATACTGTTCTCTTATGGGGCAGATGTGCTTTTAAGGCCTCCTTAGGCACCAGGGCCTAGGTGACTGCTACCCATAGCTACGCCCCCATCCACCCACATGATGCACTGCAACCTGTGGTTACTCAAAGTCCAAACTTAGGAGAACATATGGTAAATGATGTACTGCCAGGACTAGTGTGAGTATTGTCTACATAACTAGTCATCGTATGATATGATAAACCTGTCTACCTCATGAAGAGTCAAGACATGGGAATTATTGGTGGAGAACCTAAACAAGTATACGCTGGCCACGGATTGCATTGACTTTCCGTACAATAATAACAAAATTGAACATCCACAATCAATTGTAATTCAAGTCATTTCAGATAATTCTCTGTCACGCTTATGGATTTTCAGTAGATGATCAAATATGTGTAAAATTGCTCTCATTGTTTTGGTAAATTGCCAAAAAATAACAATATAAATTAGCTGTCTACAGTATATCAATATGCTTGCTTCTTACATCTCTATTACCAGCTTAAAGGGGTACTCCACCCCTAGACATCTTATCCCCTATCCAAAGGATAGGGGATAAGATGTCTGATCGCGATCTCCCTGCTGCAGCCAGCGTTCGTTTATAGCATCGGGTGTAGCGCTGGAGTCTTGTGACGTAACGTTCACGCCCCCCTCGTAACATCACGGCTACGACCCCTCAATGCAAGTCTCTCCCTCTTTATTACAGAGTGGGGAGAAGAGGAAGAAGCAGAGGGAGGGGAGGTATATCGATGAGCTGGGCGGCGCTGTGGGCGAGCGGCGCTAACGTCAGAGTGCCAGTTACGCTGCCTGTGCCAGTTAGCACCTAAGTAGCATATACAGAAAATGGAAGATTTCGGCCGAATGGCGGGGCAGATCCGGGCATGGTAGGCATCAAACTGATCAGCGTCCCCCGCACTACCAGTCAGTACCGCTGGTTAGTGCAGGGGAGCAAGCTGACAGTTTTCCTTTAATAAGCAGGGACAAAAACAGGTAGAGCTAACCCACAATTATTACCCCGGTACCCACCGCCACAGGGGTGCAGAGCAAAAGCAGGCACCAACAGGCCTGGAGTGTCAAAAATGGCGATTCTGGGCCTAGATGGTAACAGGCTGTGCGTTCATAGCATGCCTTTTTGTTTTAAATGTCTGGGAACAGACCGTTTCTGGCAGTGTCTTCCCACACACTGAGCCTCCAGCTGTTGTTAAACTACAACCCTCATCATTCCCAGTCAATTCCAAAGTTGTTTAGGAATAATAGGTGTTGTAGTTTAGCAACAGGGAGTATTTAGCTGTTGTGAAACTACAACCTCCATCATTCCCAGCCAAGCTTGAGGACTGGGTTGGGATGACCATTGCTGTAGCGGGCGGATTCGGATCTACAGTCCTGCACAGGTAATTTAGAATATATTCAGCTTTGTCTAACTAAGCTAAATGCAAGATGAATTTCTGGAATTACAAAAGTATGAAACCAAAGCGCGGAACACAAATCATTTTTTAAAATACCTTTTCAAATTACTCTTTTTATTGTCTAGAACATATAAATTCTATTATTGCTGTAATTTCCCAATAGTCAGCTCAGCGCAGTACTTTAATATACGAGTACAGTATCCAGATGACGCATAACCGGAATAACTAATGCTTTGGGAAACAGTGACTTATGTGCTGCTGTTTATATTAGTTAGTTATACTCCGGTATAACACCAATGGCATAGTTAGAGAGGTCGCTGGGGTCACAGGTGGGACCAAGCCCCTAAACCACAATAAGTCTGACTGCTGCCTGTCACCTCCTCCCAGTAAGAGTGGAGCTATAACAAGTGGCACAATAGAGGGATGGAAACTGGCGCCCATCGGGCTGTGTGTGAGAGAGGAGAGCAGAGGAGCCTTGCAGTGTAGCTATAGGGGTCACAATGGTCACAATTGCCACCGGACCCCCTCCCACTAAACTATATGCTGCATCACTGGGTAACATATACCCATCGATGCAGGCACGGGTGTAGGAATCAGGGGGGGGACACATCCCCCAAGTTCTGCCCACAGTCAGCCCTACCTGCCTCCTGCTGCCTCCTGCTGCCAGTGACGCTTTGAACTGTATGCATTCACTCGCAT